>NC_068996.1:32052899-32053662 GCF_001194135.2 Octopus bimaculoides | reverse complement strand
GAAACTTTTAAAAAATCATCATCTGAAAGTCTCCATCTTTTGCTTTTTCTCGTTTTGCATGTATACATATATACATATTTCGTATTTGTATTTAAGATATATATATATATATAATATGCTTGATCTTTTCAATTATTTTTATCCGCATATTTGCTTACACACACACACACACACACACACACACACACACACACACACACGTATGCACTATTGTAGAACTATAAAACCACACGTATGCACTATTGTAGTTATTGTAGAACTCAATAGGCGTATGTTCCAGAACAAAGTATTTGACGAGTATAGAGTAGTCATAAGAAAAAGAAATGACACAAGAAAGACAATGCTTATGTCATGAACTTCATTAGCATACAGTTGTTTCTGCTGTAGATGCAGTGGATTTTTAGTTGAGTGTTTGGATAATAACCTATAGCACATTGGTGCTCCGAATATGAAGTACCATTTACTTGGGAAAAAGTAATTATATTTTTAGAATATAGAGAGAAAGCATTACCGGTGGGAAACTAATTGCTAATGTATATGGAAAAGTGTACCCCATAGGCAGTTGGATTTGCATCTTATAACTGAAATAACTGTAAGCTAATGAAGTACATAACATAACCTATGTTTTTCTTGTGTGATCTCTTTTTCTTATATATATTATCTCCAGTGCCCGACGATAAGCTCCTTGAGCTTTGAAACTTTAAGTAGCATGGAATTTGAATCAAAATGTTTTGATCCATATATATATATATATATATATATA
>NC_068996.1:32049212-32049875 GCF_001194135.2 Octopus bimaculoides | reverse complement strand
CTCTCTCTCTCTCTGAAAATATCTGTCATTACAGTATCGAAATGTGATTGTTTCAGTTAGTAGAATAGTTTCATTTTTAAAGTGAAAGTATTTGACATGAGTGTTTTTGTTTCACTTTTGACACGTAATACTTAAATAGTGGAGGCGATATTATGTTGCCGTGGGCTCGAACTCCGCAAGAAGTTAATATTTTTTTTTTGACTAAAACACAACTGGAACCCTAAGTAAGGCATCTGTAAAATTTGAATGAAATTGGTTGCGTAGTTCTCGAGTTTTAGGGATTCACACAGACAGACAGACAGACAGACAGACAGACACACATTCTCATTTTTATATATATAGATATTTAGCAGAGGCAAACTGAGTGACTCAGTCCGAGAGATTTTTTGCTTTCGCAGATTTGATATGTACCAATACACGAAACTCTTGGCCCTTGAATTCATTCCGTTGCTTCAGCTAAATATCAATAAACAATATATCTGTATAAATAACTGCTTGACTCGGTTTCCGACCAAATTCAATTGTCGCAGGCTCCTAACAAAGCTCGAGTATATGTATATGTATATGAGTATGTATATATATATATATGTGTGTGCGTGTGTGTGTGTGTATATATGTGTGTGTATGTATATATGTATGTATGTATGCATGTATGTATGTATG
>NC_068996.1:32048103-32049112 GCF_001194135.2 Octopus bimaculoides | reverse complement strand
TATATGCAGATATATACATACATATTTATGTGCATGTGAGTGTATGTGTGCATATTTTAATATATTTACACGTACATATGCAGTATTAATATACAGAAATTCATCAGACACATATGCTTAGTGAATTTGAGTTCAAACAAGCAAAACACTTTGAAACAAAATTATGAATATTTTCTTATACAAACTAAAGAAATGCTAAAAACTTGATCTTCACGACTACATACTTTTGTGTTTGGTTTATACTAGTCTGCTATTAATGTAAATGTGGAATAGAAACATTTGTAACAAGTTTGTTAGGTTCAAATCCCGTATATGTTTGTCTTTCTGTGTGTGCGCGCTCGATCGCGTGTGTGTATTGTTATTCTTTTATATGTTTCAGCCATTTGGCATTGACCATGATTGAGCACCATCTTCACTCGAACAAGTCGACGCCAGGACTTATTCTTTATAAGCCTAGTACTTATTTTGCTGGACCGCTAAGTTAGGGGTAGGTAAACACACCAACATCAGTTGTCAACCGATGGTGATAGGACAAACATAGACACGAGTTTCCGCCTACCAAATCCACACACAAGGCTTTGGTCGGTCGAGAATGTAGTGGAAGATTAAACCCCAAGGTGCCACGCACTGGGACTGAACCCGTAACTATGTGGTGGAGAAAGAAGCCTCTTACCACACAGCCACTTCTACGCAAATATATATGCACACAGACACACAGACACACACGCGCACACGCGCACACACGCGCGCGCGCACACACACACACACACACACACACACACACATACGCATATATATATATATTTAAATGAAATAAGTATTATTACAGATATTAATAATAGCAAGTGGTATCTAAATACGCTATTGAATTTGAATTTAGTTAATATATATACATATGCATGTGTGTGCATATATATATATATGCACACACACACACATATATATATATATATAAGTCAGTAAATAGTGGGGTTGTGTTATATATATATATATATATATATATATATAT
>NC_068996.1:32046524-32047447 GCF_001194135.2 Octopus bimaculoides | reverse complement strand
ATATGTATATAAATAAATAGATAGACAGAAGGAAGCTACATAGACATATAGAAAGAGGGTTGGATACATACATACATACATACACACACAAGGCTAAGGTCATGGTTTTATATTCATATTGGTGTATACACGTTAAATATCCATTTGTACTCTGGGCACAAGGTCCGAAACGTTTGGGAAATGGGTCACTCTATTAAATCGACCATACTACGAAACTGGTACTAAATTTATCGGCACCGAAAGGATGAAAGGCAAGTCCTCCTTGGCGGAATTTGAACTCAGAGCATAAAGACAGACGAAATACCGCTAAGCATTTCGCCCGACGTGCTAACGTTTCTTATTTCTTTATTGCTGACAAGGGGCTAAACATAGAGGGGACAAACAAGGGATTACATCAACCCCAGTGTGTAACCGGTACTTAATTGATCGACCCCGAAAGAATGAAAGCAAAGTCGATATCGGTGAATTTGAACTCAGAACGTAACGGCAGAGGAAATACTGCTAACCATTATTGCCGACGTGCTAATGTTTCTGCTAGCTCGCAGCCTTCGTGTATACGTTAAATTTACTTCGATAAATGTAGACCTCCCCTCAATCATAAAGAATACATAACCACACACACCTGCTCAGAAACGCATGCACACACACATGCAAATGCACACACATGCAGATGCACACACTCACACACATGCTAGCACAAAGGCACTACGTACAGATTACATAGCCCAATATATCCTTATATAGCTGATGTATTTACTCTTAAAAATAGTACTAATTTTTACATACAACTCATACCATCTGCATATATATATATATATATATATATATATACACAAAGCTGTATGTGTATATGTATAAATATATATATAAAATACACACGCACACACACAGACACACGTATATTTAAAGGATGTATATATATA
>NC_068996.1:32041790-32042817 GCF_001194135.2 Octopus bimaculoides | reverse complement strand
TTGCTTGAACTGGCCTGCGGTTTCCGAGCTGCTGACTTCAGTTTGAGCCGTGTTAGTAGTATCATAAACATTAACTTTTTTTTCGAAAACAAATGCTAACATAATAAATGCTAATGTCCGACCTATATTTCACACCGGGTTAAAGATAATCATGAGATTTCATTCATAATATTTTTATACGAATTTTTTCGTAATAATTATTGTGATTTTAACATTACTGGCATAACACCCTCAATTACAAAAAATTATATACACTCTTGGCTATAGAAAAATTATATACACCATCGACTCCACAAACTTATAGACCCTCGGTTACACAAACTTGCATGCACACTCGGTTATATCAGCTCATATAATCTCATGATAATAAAAATTTATATACACGATGGACTATACAGACTACACATATACATCATTGATATTAATTTTATATGTACATATATATGTTAGATATATGAACCTATATAAAGACTCAATGATACAAACTTATATGCATTATGAATTATACAAATATTTACGCATCTTCAACTATACAAACTTTTGTACACGCTCAGCTATCCAAATGAATTGACACCCTCAATTCTACAAAGTTGCATACACTCTCTGTATACACCCTTATCAATAATACAAATAAAAACTGCTTCTCAAACACATGGCTCCGGATTCAGTCCCACTGCGTGGCAACTTGGTCAAGTGTCTTTTACTATAAGCCTTGTGAGTGGATTTGTAGACGGAAATTGAGAGAATCCCGTCGTATATATACATATGTATATATTTATGAGCGTGATTCTGTGTTCGTGTTTGTCACTTTATCACTGCTTAACAACCGATGTTGGCGTCTTTAGGTTTCAGTAACCTCGCGGTTCCACAAAAAACGGGGTTAGAATAAGTACTAAGCTTAAAAATAATAACCCCTGGGGTTGAATTGTTCGACTAAAATCCTTCAAGGCTATGCTCCAGCATGGCTGCAGTCAAAGTGTTCCGGGTTCAGTCCCACTGCGTGGTACCTTGGGCAAGTGTTTTTTAT
>NC_068996.1:32040478-32041324 GCF_001194135.2 Octopus bimaculoides | reverse complement strand
ATATATATATCTACATATATATATATATATACGTATGTATGTGTGTGTGTGTATTTGTGTGTGTGTATTTGTGTGTGTGTGCGTGCGCGCGTGTGTGTATGTGTGTGTGTGTGCGTATGCTTGTATGTGTATGTATGCTTGTGTGTCTGTGTTTTTCCCCACCACCATCAAGTTAAACTATTAAACTCACTGGAACCAGCGGATTTACCTCCTCATAAGCTTCTCTTAAAATTGGAGCACCTATAATATTTCCAAGAAATGTAGTTCCTATAAAATTCTGCAGTGGAATAAGACTTATTGTGAACAAAATGATGCCACATGTTATAGAAGCTTCTATACTTTCTGGATCTGGAACAGGCGATAATATATTCATTACCAGAATTCCATTAATAACTACTGATTTAAAAGTACAGTTTAAAAGAGTAGAATTTCCAATTAGACTAAGTTTCGCAATGTCCATCAACAAATCCTAAGGACAGTGGTTTGCGATTAAAGGAGCCTTGCTTCTCTCATGGACAATTATAAGTTGGATGGTCACGGCTGGAAGTTCAAAAAAGTTTTTCATTTATACTCCACTGGAAAAACTTCATAATGTTGTATATAAAGATTTATCATAGCGTGCTTTTATCTGCTTCCTATGCTGTTGATCTCAGAATTTGTTATGCCAGTAATGTTAGAATCACTAATCATAATACTTATCAAGAAAAAACTCATGTATAAAATTTTTTAATGGAAACTTATTATCTTTAACATGGGCAACACCGGCTACTTCTGCTAGTCTCTCTCTCTCTTTCTCTCTCTCCCCCTGTCTATATATGTATATATATGTGTATTTATATATATATA
>NC_068996.1:32036350-32039210 GCF_001194135.2 Octopus bimaculoides | reverse complement strand
ATATATACTTTATTTAAAAGCAGCAGACATATAACAAAAAAACCGTTACTCTGAGTTTCACGTTCCCGTTCATCGGACAGTTTTGTTAGAAAAAAGCATATTAATAAAGCATATTACTCTACCTCTGGTATTTGAGTACTCTTTTTTCCACCTTGTTGCACATTTCATGTGCTTACTCCGGTATATATATATATATATATATATATATATATATATACACACACACATACATATGTATGTACTCACTTACATATATACATTTATACATGCGTAGATACATACACACATTCATACATGCATACATTCATATATACATACATACATATATGCATACATGCATACGCGGTCCGATTAATAAGTATCCAGACTGGTGCTATTGTAAAGAAGCTAAAGAATGCAGACTAAAGCTGCTTGGCATAGATTGACCTTGAACTCCGTTGTGCATGCTCACTAAGTTTGAACATTCTAGCTCACTTCTGCTGTTTATAGCAATGCTTGGAAGGAAGGCGTGTAGCGTGTGATCCTCGCATTGACAATGACAGATAAAGTTGAGGAGAGAATGTGCATAAAATTTTGCGAAAAGCTGGCGATACTTGCTCAGAGGCCAAGGCAAAGATCTCGAAAATTTTTCATCATTCTCGACACAATGAAGGGGATCTTGTGCAACTGAAACCCAAGTGACTTTTGGGTCGGCTGAAGGTAGTTTTGACTCAAACGTCTCATAGCCAAATCTTCATTGATGATGGACTGAACTGAACCGTAACTAATCTGCACATCTTCTGATAGCTTCCTTCCAGGCACTGCTGTAGACAGCGGAAGTAAGCTAGAAAATTAAAACTTAGTACGCATGCACGGCGGAATTCAAGATCAATCTTTGCCAAGCGGCTTTAACTTCGTTATTATGGCAACAGTCCAGAAGATTATTAATCACACCTCGTATTTATGTATGCATATATATATATATGTGTGTGTGTGTACGTATATATGTATATGCGCGCGTGTGTATATATAATAGATATTCGTGAGTATATATATATATATATATATATATACATATATATGTATATAAACTCACACATATCAATGCTTTTGTTTCGGTATATTTTTGTGCGTGGGATATTTTCCTGTAGTCCAAATGATCAAAAGTTTTGGAAATTAAAATCAATGAAATTAAAGGTATTCTACGAATTCTAAGCATCTAAAGAAAATGGTAAAGATGTTTCTTCTTTTTTTTTTAGAGTTCATCAGCAAATCAGATTGGGTTCAATTTGGGCTCGATTTAGATATAGTTCAGTTAGACATAGAAAAAGAAAATATGTATGTGCCTTGTTGATGTTCTTTGTGTATTAGTACGGACTAAACTGAAATTACTGCGGTCATCTAGAATATAAGAAAGTTTTCCAGGTTGAGTTCTACATGAAAAACAAGCAATTAAAGCGCGGCTAAAAACATTACTTAAATATGTGTCCCATTCTAGCAAAAATATTTAATCATTTAAAATTACATCCGTACTTGGTGATTTTTGTATATACGATGATATTTTATGGCGAGTTTCGATTCATTAAACTTCTTCAGAAAGGCAATATTGCAGCATGTATACATAATATCACGTATGTTTAATATGTAACTCTTTTCTCATACAGATGTTTGGCATATACTTGCGCACACAGTGTATTCTGATGCTTATATGTACATTCACACACATACACACACGCATCTATATATATATTCGTGTGTGTGCGCGCGTGTGTGTATATACACAATCTCGCAGACGCTCATATATTCCAATCTCCCATTTTGTATATAATTTCCTATCTCTTTGATACATACAGGTTATTGTTTTCCAGCACTTTTAGCTTTACAAACACGTACATATACATCTTTATACACACACACTCACCCTCACACATATATGCATGCAAGCATATACACACACACAGACACAAAGACACGTAAACACAAACACAAAGAGTTACATATATGCAAATACTTTTATACATAGATGCATATATGTATACACACATGTAGATATATGTGTATAGAAGTGCTTTACAGCTAGATATTTTTTAAAGACTAGACTAGATTTTGGTAGGGTTTAAGCATTGCCATTATTTTTTTCATATTTTCTCCATAGTTGTTTTTGCTCCGTTTGAGCAATGATATTTCTAAGTTTATTAACATTTTCAGGCAGTATAGTGATTTGTTTTTGCTGTGCTTGTTGTTGGCAGCATGAGATCATGAAAAATGATTTTATAAATTATAAAACTCCGAGCTACCAAAAGTACTTGAAACAACCAATTTAACATAAAAACAAACAAGTTGAATATTAAAACTGTACGCATCATAACTCCAAAGTTGCTGTGGATACTCAAGTGCAACATTTTCTCATCGGTTGACTATACATTAAGCAAGAAATCAAGGATTCGAATGCGTGAATCCAACGCAGCGAAGGGAGTTTCCTAACCAGTCAATTTTCCTTTAGTGAAACGAAGTCATGGCTTCGTTATAGATAACATCATCCTATTACTGGCACTCATACTCAATACATATATACATATCTCTATCTATCTATCTATCTATCTATCTATCTATCTATCTATCTATCTAGATAGATAGATAGATATATAGATAGATAGATAGATAGATAGATAGATAGATAGAGGCTGACCTCCCCTGTTCGAAGGTTATAACGGACACAAGTTCGTGTGTCACATAGCTAGCTAGAGGCGATGGCCTCTTGGAGCTAATCAACGGCAGCATTCATCCTATTTATCTGGACTGCCATATTAGCTTGGCGATAACTATTAATATATATGTATATATATAGATAAAATATATATATGATATATATATATATATA
>NC_068996.1:32031830-32035151 GCF_001194135.2 Octopus bimaculoides | reverse complement strand
ATATATATATATATATATATATATATATATATATAAAACATACATTATATTACATAATTTTTTTTCATATATCTTTTTATATTTTCGAGAAAAGGTGTATAGAGATATATCCGTTACGCACACACACATAATTCAGAACATATATACATGTATATGAACGTATGTAAGTATATACATAAGTGTGTGTGTGCGTGTTCGGGTGCGTGTGTTTGTTTGCATGGGCAGTTGCTCGTGCAGATGTACATACGCAGTCTAACTAAATAATTAAATCCAGAGCCAGGACCTCCTGGCTGCGACCCTGTTGGGTCCGATTTCATTGAGTGGCATCTCCGAATTCCATTTTGTTTGACCTACGCATTGTGAATGGAATTGTATAGACAGAGGGTGTACAGAAATCCTCTCAGTACTTCCTTACCGCAGGACACATAGAAATTCTGTTAAAATAACCTTGCCGCTATCGATGAAATGGTCTGCGGAATACTCATCCGTTGGAATGTAAAAACAGGAGCGAATAATTCAGTTGATCGAACAGCTGAAACGCTTTTGAATGGCGAAGATCCTCCATATGTGTGCACATATGTATATTCATATATATATATATATATATATATATATATATATGTATATATATATACATACATACATACGCACATGCATGTATATATGTATGTATGTATGCATGTATTGGCTGGTACTAAAATTAATGTAGTAAGCAAAGTGAATTTTATTTAATTTCAATTACACCCATTGTGTGAAAATACAATCATCTTAATGAATATTTCTAATCAAGATAGGCTCGGAAGACGATTTCTTAAATTTAAGTTAACTACATTTAATAAACAAAAATGTGGAACAGTAATGACTTTGATACTTGGAAGTGTGACATATTTCGGCCTCTTTAAACCTCAACAGTGAAGAATAATCTAATAGGTATATGAGAATAATAAAAAAAGAACAACAATATAAAAAGAAAACAAGCATTTTTCTAAGACAACATAGCAATATTAATTTATATATATTTGGAGTTATCCACATGCGTTTTCAATCAATCCTACTCAGTAAATTATAACAGCATTTTGTGTACATTTAGAAAAAAAATCTATACAATTTTCTATTCAACAAATTCTGGAGCATGCTTGATAAGGTCTAATATAACTGAAACATGTCGAGGGTTTGTCACCATGATACTAAAGTAGGGACTCAGTTCACAGTATATTCTCATAATTAATTTTAACTTAAATTCTAAGGGTTGTATTCCACAAATTTCCTGACAAAACTAAGTCTTGAAGACAATAATTGCTTTTTCCGATTATGATGGAAATTAAAAGTACTTCCTTCACTAAATTAAGAAGGTGAGCCCCCCCCCCCCCTTCGTAATTATTTTTCATACCGCAAGAATGGTTACATTATGTATGTGTGTATGCAAATATACACACATGTGTATGTGCGCATGTATATATACATACATACATGCATACATACATACATGCGTACACACACACACACACACACACACACACATATATATAAATATATATATATACATATACAGGGTGCGGTGAATAAATTGTCGTCTAAATTACGCAAAAATGAAAATAACACTCATTTTTACAGATATATTTACCAAAATTACATAAAAATATCTTGAAATACTAAAGAGTTAATTTATTCAATAAAATTGCCTTCGGCTTCAACCACAGCCTCGAGACGACTTCGGAATCCCCTGCAATTTTTCTGGACGGTCTCCTAGTGTAAGATGGTGAATGCTACCATCATCCTTCCCTTCAGTTCATCTTTTGTTGGTCTCTCGCTCAACTGCACTCCACACATAAAAATCAAAGAGGTTGAAATTAGGTGGCCCGATGTTAAGAGTAATGTGGTCGCAGAAATTGTCTAACAGTCGTAACTGTGTTCTTCTGCTTGTTTGGAATGGCGCAGACAGACACAGAGTCTTGCATCTGCTACCCTCTTCACCCAGGGTACCTCCTCCAGTTGCTTGGGTCTGAAGCCGTGTGAGAAGATGAATGGAGATATAACGTCGCCATCAGTAGTGATCACTCCAAACACGATGTCGTTGACTAGATGTTTGATTTTTATCAATCTCGATACGTGTCCTCAGTTTGACACCGAAACACTCTGAAATGTTCATATTGGAGCTTCCGGCACGAATGCCAAGCAATACACTATGTCGTTTCCAAATTTGTGGCAGAACGAATTGCATCATTGGTGCTGTTTTCCTCAAAGACTGTGTCCAAGTGACCCTACTATACTTTGTAGTCGACAAAATCAAAGACAAAAATGCGCAAGCGTGTTATAAAAAATATGAAATGGCGTCAATTTATCAATCGCACTATATATATATATATATATATATATATATATATATATATATATACACATATATGTTTGTGTGTTTCTGTTTTTCTAAGAAAATGTTTAAGCTACTGAGAATAAAGAATGAATATATTTTATGTAAAATCTATCTATCTCGCTTTCTCCAAGTGTGTGCGGGTATAAGTATTTTAAGTATTTATATATATATATATATAGTGAATCTATCTTCTTCCTCTCTCTCACTCTCTCTCACTCTCTCTCACTCACTCACTCTCTATCTTTCTATCTCTCTCTCTATTTCTCTCTCTCTCTCTTTCTCTCTCTCTCTATACATGTATCTCTCTCTCTCTCTCTCTCTCTATATATATATATATATATATATATATTTATTTATTTATTTATGGGTTTCAGCCAAGTGGCTGTGGTCATGCTGGAGCACCACCATATGTACATATAAATATATGGATAAATTCACACATACGCGCATACACACAAATATCTATGCATGTATCTATCTATATATATATGCGTAAACACATATACAATCATACTATCAATTGTATATTACTGACAAAAAAAGTTTATACACAGTAAACTATAGAAATTAGTGCGTATTTATAATAATAATGATAATAATAATAATAATAATAATAATAATAATAATAATAATTATAATAATAATAATAATAATAATAATAATAATAATAATAATAATAATAATGATGATGATGATGATGTTGATGATGATGATGTTGATGATATATATATATATATAACGATGCATCCTGCCTAGCTCTTCGAAACGCCGGTGTTAATACGGAGGTAGCTGATGAAGTAGGATGTTCTCTATGTGGCTTGTGTGTTTTCTCGTCTCTGTTTTGTTTGCAATGTCCTGTACCCAGACATGCACCTATACATACAGGTGGATGTCGGTATGCACATACATGTACGTATATATGCATATACTCATTTACTATTTGTTTATAT
>NC_068996.1:32030016-32030563 GCF_001194135.2 Octopus bimaculoides | reverse complement strand
TATATATGTATGTATATATATATGTATGTATATATATATGTATGTATATATATATATGTATATACAAACTCACGTACTAACATACACATATACACACACACATGCACACACACACACACACACACACTCACAAACACAAGCAGACACAGGTATATAGTCACATTAAAGATATAATATTCCCAATTTTTCTTCTGAACACATATCTGAACACTTCTTCTGAACACTGTGTGAGTGTATGCGTGTGTGTGCGTGTGTGTGTGTGTGTGTGTGTGTGTGTATGTGTTTTGTGTGTGCGTGTTTGTGTGTGTGCGTTTGTGTGTGTGGGGTGAATAAGGTGTTTGTGTGCGTGTGAGGTGGTGTGTATGGATAGATAGATGGATGGATGGATAGAGGGATGTATGCATGGATGGACGTATACGTGTATGTATGTGCGCATGTATGTATAAATATATTGAGGTAATGTACGTATATCCGTGTACATGTATATATATATATATGTATATATATATATATATGTATATATATATATATGTATATATATATATAT
>NC_068996.1:32028172-32028498 GCF_001194135.2 Octopus bimaculoides | reverse complement strand
TCTCTCTCTCTCTCTCTCTCTCTCTCTCTCTCTCTCTCTATATATATATATATATATATATATAAATATGTATGTATGCAAAAGTGTATGTGTGTGTATGTGTGTGTGTCTGTGCTTATCTCCCACCATCGTTTGATAACCGAAGATGTTGTATTTACATCCCCGTAGCGTAGCGGTCCGGCATAAAGGGCCGATGGAATAAGTACTAGGCTAATAAAGAATATGTTGTGTGGTCGATTAGTTCGACTAAAGGTGGTACTCCAGCACGGCCACTGCCAGATGGCTGAAACAAATATAAGAATATATATATACATATATATATTTAT
>NC_068996.1:32026244-32027316 GCF_001194135.2 Octopus bimaculoides | reverse complement strand
ATATATGACGGTCTTTTCACAGTTTCCGTCTAGCAAATCTACTCCCAAGTCTCTGGTCGGCTCGGGGCTGTATGCATGCGTGTGTATATGTGAGTGTGTGCGTTTGTGTGTGTCTGTCTGCCTGTCTGTATGGTATTGTTTATGTATCACTGTTTTCCAACTGGAGTCCAGGCTTGCGTGTAGCCTTCCCAGAACGGGTTTAATTCTAGGCTGACGAGAAGGAAACCAATCAAAGTAATACAAAATTCAAACTAAAAACCCGAGTTCTTTTATGGCAAATATTTCAGCTAAATTTCAGCTACTGGCATTACCACAAAGTTTGGCTGGTCATACACAAGCTTTCACCACTGGGTATTTAAGTTTCATACGGCAATGTCGACAAGAAATTTTATGTTATATACATGTATATATGTATATACATACGGATAAAGAAACACAGACACACACATAGATGTATATATGTATGTGTGTGTGTGTGTGCGTATGTGTATGTTTGTGTGTATGTGTTGATGCGTGTGTCTGTGTGTCTGATTGCCTGTGTTATATACACACACACACACACACACACACACACACACACACAGACACACAAACATATATATGTATAAACATGCATACAGATAGATAGATAGATAGATAGATAGATAGATAGATAGATAGATATAGATAGATAGACATAGAAAGATAGTTACATATAAATGAAGGAGCATATACTAATATTTATGACCGGTTCTATACGGATATAATTCATATGCATATGTATGTGTGTATGCAATATATATATATATATATATATATATAGTTCAAAAACACAATATATATATATATATATATATATATACAAATGAATAAGTATCCAAACCAGAATTCATATGGATATTATTATTACCATTATTATCATAATCATGATTATTATTATTATTATTATTATTATTATTATTATTATTATTATTATTATTATTATTATTATTATTATTATTACCATTATTATCATCATAATGATTATTATTATTATTATTATTATTATTATTATTATTATTATTATTATTATTATTATTATTATTATTATTAT
>NC_068996.1:32024743-32025622 GCF_001194135.2 Octopus bimaculoides | reverse complement strand
ATATATATATATATAAATATATATATCCGTATGCTGGTGTGTATCTATTTATATTTACTACATACATATTCATATATTCATAAATATACCGCCATGCGTACAAGAAAGCAAGACTACATGTGAATATACTATTCTATGTGACTGTATATATAAATACACAAACGTAGAAGATATCTTACGAAACAGTCGTTATTTTAACGAGATACATCTTGTAATCATCTGAAGAGATACATCTACACCGACAGATACTCCTGAACCAGTTGTTCAGTATCCCACCCGTGAGGGATCGATGCTAGATCGATCAAAACAATTGTCTTGATTAATAAACATTCTCGTATCTTCCATTTTTCGTGTCTCACATTGATCTAATATATAACGAACACAGTGAAAGTGAACCTGTATTTCCCGTAAGCTACCAGGTATATACCATACGATTTATTATCTAATATATAATTACACACATATATATTTCAGGCGGTGCTCCAGTATGGCTGCAGTCAAATAACTGAAACAAGTAAAAGAATTAAAGAATATATATTTTTACAATCCAGCCGTCCTTTCACACGAGATTTCATCTTTCTGAACCAAGGACCCTGAAGTGACTTATATATAATGGAACTGTGATATGTGAAAAAATATATATAAGTCGAGACAATTTGTTGGACTTTTACGGTCTTTATAATTATTTAAATAATATTATAAGTTATATATTATACTCATAGTATTTAATGTAATATTGTAATATAAATAAATCATTGGATTGTCAATAATACCGCTATAATTAATTTATCTTTATATTCATACATATACATACATACATACATATATACACACACACACACACACACACACACACACACACACACACACACACACACA
>NC_068996.1:32023044-32024439 GCF_001194135.2 Octopus bimaculoides | reverse complement strand
ATATATATATATATATATATATATATATATATATATAGTAGACTTACTTGCAAAAAAGGACGTGTGCGTTAAGCGTGCATGTGTGTGTGTGCAAACACTTATGTATACATTCGAATATATAGACGTATATTTATATTCATATTGATACACATACACATGTATGTACACACAAACGCACACACAAGCGCACACACGTATGTATCTATGTGTTTGTGTCTTTGTACCTGTGATGATTCCTCGAAACACCGCTTCACAACCAATGTTGGTATGATTATATTGCTGTAACGTAGGGGTTCGGTTTAAGAGAACGATAGAATGAATACCAGCTTTAAACAAAATAGTCCATGGCTTGATTTGTTCAACTAAATCTCTTCAAGACCATGCCCCAGCATTTCTGCAGTCAAATGACTGAGAAAAGTATCTAAGAAAAATGGTATATAGGTGCAGGCGTGGCTGTGTGGTAAGAATCTTTTTTTCCCAACCACATGCTTCTGTGTTCACATCAACTTCGCGGCGTTATCGGTAAGTGTCCTCTACTATTGCCTCTGACCGATCAAAGTCTTGTGAGTGGATTTGGTAGACGGAAACTGAGAGAACACACACACAGACATACACTCACATACGCATACACATACATACACACACATACGCATACACACACATACACGCACAAACACACACATATTATATTAATGTATTGGGCTTGATTCATTCAACCAAAATTCTTCAGTGCGGTGCCCCAGCATAGCTGCAGTCTAATGACTGATGCAAGTCAAAGAATAAGAATATAAAAGAATGCAAGGACATTCTTATACACATATGTAAAATATATTTATATATGCACGTATATGTGTATATGTATATATATACATACATACATACATACATACATACATGCATATATACATACATACATACATACATACATACATGCATACACGTACATAGAGAAACACGAGCACACACACATATGTGCATATATATATATATATACTCTTTTACTCTTTTACTTGTTTCAGTCATTTTTGACTGCGGCCATACTGGAACACCGCCTTTAGTCGAGCAAATCGACCCCAGGACTTATTCTTTGTAAGCCTAGTACTTATTCTATCGGGCTCTTTTTGCCGAACCGCTAAGTTACGGGGACGTAAACACATCAGCATCGGTTGTCAAGCGATGTAGGGGAGAGAAACGCAGACACACAAACATATACACACACATACATATATATATATATATATACATACATATATGCGACAGGCTTCTTTCAGTTTCCGTCTACCAAATCCACTCACAAGGCTTTGGTTGGCCCGAGGCTATAGTAGAAGGCACTTGCCCAAGGTGCCACGCAGTGGGAATGAACCCGGAACCATGTGATTGGTAAGCAAGCTACTT
>NC_068996.1:32013108-32013762 GCF_001194135.2 Octopus bimaculoides | reverse complement strand
ATATATATATATATATATATATTTATACGTACATACATGCATACATTCATAGATACATACATAGAGACAGAGAGACATAGTTAAATATATGCATACGCACACATATATAAAATTGTGTAAAATTTGAATATTGTTTGCTAACTAGCAACTATACATAAGTCTGTTTTACATAATTCTGTTTCTCCTTATCATCTTAGTAATATGTATGAATCATTTTTCAGCAGATAAATGCCAAACGACATGGAGGACCCTTCGACAAGTACTCACCTGTTTGTTTTTGAGAAACTCAATATTAAAGTTTGTTGTCCTGAAACAGAAACGTTTCTTCAAGTTTATATTTAAATGAAAGTTTCTAACTTTGTCTAGCTTGCAAATACATAAAAACGTAAGCCCTTATAGTTACATATTTCACTTTTTGTCTAGTTGATTGAATAACTCGACTCTTGTGATGAGACCTACCATGTGTATGAATAAATATTAAATAAATACATGCATATATATTAGTTTAATAGGACAAACGGAAGAAATATAACACAGTGCACAAATATATTTATACATATTGTCCACAGTAAGTTTTTACTTTTAATGTATATACACACACACACACACACACACACAAACACACACACACACACACACACACACACACACACA
>NC_068996.1:32012315-32013017 GCF_001194135.2 Octopus bimaculoides | reverse complement strand
AAACAAGAACGCGAGGGCGAGGTACAATCACATGATTCCGGGTTCAGTCTCTCTACGTGGCACCTTGGGCAAATGTCTTCTACAATAGCCATAGGCCGACAAAAGGCTTGTGAGTGAATTTAGTAGAGGGAAACTGAAAGAAAACTTTCGTGTATATGTGTGTATGTATGTGTGTGTGTATGTGTGCGTGTGTGTGTGTGTGTGTGTGTGTGTGTGTCTGGGTGTGTATTTGTTTGTGTGTCTGTGTTTGTCCCCCCACCATCGCTTGACAACCGATGTTGGTGTGTTTCTGTCACTGTAATTTAGCGGTTCGGCAAAAGACCCCACTGGAATATGTACTAGGTTTACAATAAATAAGTCTTGGGGTCGATTTGGTTGACTAAAGGTGGTGCTCCAGCATGGCCACAGTCAAATGACTGAAACAAGTAAAAGAGGAAGAGAATATGTATAAATATGAGGATATATCATATATATTACCCTAAGGCAGTTGCTGGCTTAGGATAAAAGGAAATAGAAGAGGATCCGTTTATTATGATTTTATTCAACATATTTCCCTCTCAGATTTACACACTTATTGCAGCAGTCCTCCAGGTTTTCTAAGCTCTGTAAAAGAACTCGGAAGGTTGGGCCTGCAACAAGGTCTTTTGTGGTACCCTTAAAGTTAGGAACTTTTCAGCACCCCCATCATATACATGTGTGTGT
>NC_068996.1:32010121-32012305 GCF_001194135.2 Octopus bimaculoides | reverse complement strand
TATATATATATATATATATATATATATATATATATATATATATATATGTATGTATGTAAATATTATATATATACATACATACAGACATATATATATATGTATGTATATATCATATATGCATATATATATATATGCACACACATATATATATATACATATGTAGATACACACGCGCATACATACACGCAAACACACTCACAAACACACATACATATAGTTAAAAAAATACAAAAATAAAAAGTATAAGATAGAGACAGGGAGGGAACATCAAGCAGAACGTATTAATTTTACCATGAGGTAAAATGAAAGAAATGGTTGACATTACGAGCCTACACTGTTCAACAAAATGGGATGAGGACAGTAAACAGAATGAAGGGTAAACTGAATGAAAAAACGTGTCTCCATTGACATTACACACTGTTGATTTGATACATCTTTAAATTGATTTAAATATTGATACGTATAACACATACTTTCATGTACACAAAATAGTTTGTGTATATATACATATATATAAATGTGTGTATTTATACACACACATACACATTCACGATTCAATTAACAGTACAAAAAGAATTATTGCAATAATATGTCAATGTTTAGCCAGGTCTATCAATATTTTCCAAAAATTGTCGACAAATAATGGGTCAACTCTCAAAAATTATGTAACTTTATGATTCAATCAACAAAATTCTGCACACTCCATTCTGAAAATGGTTGCCTACCTTTGTATAATATGTTTAGTGTCATGTTTGGTGTTTACAGATATGTAAATTCATATATAAAAATTGGACATACTTATTTTGGAAGAGCATATAGAAAATAGAGTAACGTTTGTTTATTTCGTGTTTACAGTCTCTTCCATAATAGAAACACCGCTAATCGTAAATGCGACATAGTTTCATTTTGCTATTCCTGGACAATTTTCATTATAAGAAATAGAAAACCAAACCTGCTTTCTTTTTCTAAGGAAAAATAATTTCCTGTTTCATTCTTTTTTTTTCTTTTCTGCAGCCTTGAGAAAGAGGCTACGAATAAGTAACTTTAAATGATATTTATATGCAATTCACATATTAATAAATTTGTCATAATTTACAATAAATTTTCAATTATATTTTCTTATTTTCTAGGGTGATTCATGTGCGATTTCATACAGTTACTCAGAACAACTAATAAGATAGATAGAAAATGTTTTAATGTTTTTGTGACTAACTAGATATTTGTAATAATAATAATAATAATAATAATAATAATAATAATAATAATAATAATAATAATAATGATGATGATGATAATAATAATACTCTCGAAATCTAAATTACTGGAGGAAAATATCGGTATATATATATATGTGTGTGTGTGTGTGTGTGTGTGTGTGTGTGTATAGTATACTTCAACAGATGCAAAATTTGGATATATGCACATATATATGTATGTATGTATGTATGTATGTATGTATGTATGTATGTATATAAATATATATATATATATGTATGTATATATATATATATGTGTGTGTGTGTGTGTGTGTGTGTGTGTGTGTGTGTGTGTGTGTGTGTGTGTGTGTGTGTGTGTGTGTGTGTGTGTGTGTGTGTGTGTATATAGATAGATAGATAGATAGATAGAACGATGTATTCTTTTATTCTTTTACCTGATTGAGATTGCGGCCATGCTGGAGCACTGCTTTGGAGGGTCGAACAAATCAACCCAAGGCCTTAATGTTTTCAAAGACTAGTACTTATTATCTCGGATATTTTTGTCGAACCGCTAAGTTGCGGGGACGTAAACGCACAAAAACCGGTTTTCAAGCGGTGACGAGGGGACAAGCACAAACGAAAGACACACATACAGATAGATACAGACACACAGAAATACACGCTCACAGACACAGACACACATACACACCCACATATGTTTATGTGTGTGTATTTGTATGTTTTTGTGTATGTGTGTGTGTGTGTGTGTGTGTGTGTGTGTGTGTGTGTATACGACTGACTTATTTCAGTTTCCGTCTACCAAATCCAGTCACAATGCTGTGGTCAGCCCGAGCCTATAGTAGAAGACACTTGTCCAACGTGCCACGTAGTGGGACTGAACCCGGAATCATATGATTGGAATGCAAGTTTCTTACCACAGAAATATACAGACAGACGGAGATGCATAGATACATACATACATATATAT
>NC_068996.1:32008637-32009329 GCF_001194135.2 Octopus bimaculoides | reverse complement strand
GGGGGGGGGGTTGTGTGTGTGTGTGTCTATTTTTGTCCCCCCACAATCGATTGACACTGATGTTGGTGTGTCCCCGTAACCAAGCGGTTCGTCAAAAGAGACAAGTAGAATAAGTTCTAGGCTAACAAAGAATAAGTTCTGGGGTCGATCTGTTCGACTAAAGGTGGTGCTCTAGCATGGCCCCAGTCAAATGACTGAAGCAAGTAAAAGAATAAAAGAATAGATAAATATAGATAGATAGAGAGATAGATAGATATAGATATAGATATATGTATTTATTTATATAAACACACTCTCATATACACACACGCACTCATATGTACACACATATTTGAATATTAAACATATTTAAGTACAATCTATGGCTATCAATCCAAAGTCATGTTGATGTGACCCATTAGTTGGATTACTGAAAAGCATGTTTAATATGCTATCTACACAGATATTAATACGTGTGATTGTATTAATAGATACTTGTCGACTTATGGATGTTGATATTATGTAATGACAGTAACGATCGTAAATTATAAGTTTTGTATGGAGAAGACCAAACACTGTTACCACCATCAACACACCACAAACACCACTGCCACCAGCACCACCATCACCATCACTATCATCGTTATCACCACCACCACTACCACTAACACCACTACCACCGCCACCACCACCGCCCCCGCCGCCACCACCAC
>NC_068996.1:32005431-32007670 GCF_001194135.2 Octopus bimaculoides | reverse complement strand
TTTGTGTGTCTGTGTTTGTCCCCCCAACATCGCTTGACAACCGATGCTGGTGTGTTTATGTCCCCGTAACTTAGCGGTTCGGCAAAAGAGACCAATAGAATAAGTACTAGGCTTCTAAAGAATAAGTCCTGGGGTCGATTTGCTCGACTAAAGGCGGTGCTCCAGCATGGCCGCAGTTAAAAGACTGAAACAAGTAAAAGAGTAAAAGAGTAAAAGAGTAAAAGAGTATATATATATATATATATATATATGTGTGTGTGTGAATTCACACACTGTCTTAAACCCCGCGTGACTGAGGTAAATTGATAACCAGGTGAGAGTCTTTAATATTCAGATTCAATCTTTAGAAATAGGTTTTGTGCAAATGTAACTTGCATTATTTTCAGAGTGATATACATCAAGGAGAACAAACAAACATACATACACTCGCACGCGTTCACAAATTATATGTATGTGTGTGTCTGTGTATGAAGTAAGAGATGATAGAAAAATTAAGAGGAAAACAAATCACAAAGGACAAAAAGTTATATAACTTAAACGGAGCAAACATTCTCTACCGCTTGCGTGTTACCGACCGAATATCATCACAATTTCGACACCTATTGCTGAATTTGGCAATGTCAGCAGCATTGAAACTGCTGGAGTACTGACGATCGGATTCAAAACAAGAAGAAAAAGGAGAAAATGTCTAGACATGGTCTGTTAACACAAAGACTAGTCTTTCGACTGATCAGTGTATTAAGGCGAATTGTGGCGAACAACAAGAAAAATAGAAAACAAAGCAAATATGCATATTTGAATACATAAGGGTATTTGATATACAGCGAAAATTGAAACTAGCACTAATAAACTCTAAGAACAAAGAATTTAAAGTGCCTTTCAGCCAAAAGGATAGGTAAATAAACGCACCCCTCCATGCAAACATTCACAGATACGCGCACGTGCATATAAGTGAATTTCTAAAGTCTTGTAATGAAAAGTCATTTTAGACGAAAAAAAAAAAACACACCGTGTATAGTGACCTCGAATAATGATATTGTTTATGAACCTAAGTTATTTTAAACGTCTGTTTGGGTTGAGTCTACAATGCTAAAATGCTAATCAGCGTGAACACTGTATGGAGATATACCTTCTCTGCAATATTTCATCGACTTAAATTTGTTGTATTGTTCGTTCGTATGTAGTGAAATCTAGCTTAAGTGCTAAACGTCACTCTATAGTGTGTTCATCGAAGACAGAGTACCGTAAATATAGTCTTAGAAATATTTCAGCTCGAGAAAATAATGAAGTTTGTAAGAATACCCTCTATTGAATCTATTCACGCCAAATACGTGACAGCTTTGATCCATTAAAAAGTTCTTAAAGTCTTGAAACTACTGATGTACTGTTTAGGATCTCAGTGTTGTACTGGTGGCTACTGAGGAGATGAAAGAAATTTATTTTTGTGTAGCTGATATCTAACGATTACTTCCACCAATATTTGTGTAATCAAAGTGAGAGGGTAAATTGTCGGTATAAAAACATATTTAGTATTCACTAATATTCCTCACGGACCTGAGTACATATATAACGGGGGATCGTCTTTACATTCCTCCGACATATGAATTGCCAAAAATATTCAAAACGATAACGATGTATAAATTTGTCTATATCTACCTCGTTTACAAAATCTTGGCTCTGTGCCTAGTTAGAAAAAATCAATATTCGCAATAACGCATATGGGAGCGTTATAAAGTAAGATATAATTCATCGGTGCTGATATACTTTAGATTGCGGAGTTTAAACCATTTCATTTCAATAGTCTTGGGAAATAAATGAAACTCGCATATTCCTATTTACACTTAAAAAGAAGCACAATATTGTTTTCCTCCTAGTCAAAATAGTGATACGGCGCAGTGAATAAAACAATTTATACATTTCAATACAGTATTTCTGGCAATAGATTTTGAAGATTTAATATCAAATTTCAATATTTGGTTTGACAATAAAAATTAGTATAAACGCAAAATTAATATCTGTGCAAAATATCGCAGATTTTTTTTATTTTTCGTTCTTTTTTTTTTTTCAGTTATACTTCATACAGGAATGTATTTAACTTCCGATGTGAGACGTTTAGAAAGATTGCTATACATTGTGACGCAGATATTTGTATGTGTATATCTATCTGTCTGTCTATCATCTCTCTATTTCTCTCTCTCTCTTTCTCTCTCTCTCTCTCTCTCTCTCTCTCTCTCTCTCT
>NC_068996.1:32004046-32005081 GCF_001194135.2 Octopus bimaculoides | reverse complement strand
ACACACACACATATATATATATACACATACAAAAGCGCCTATATCTCTACATACACGCACACATTTACACTCTCACACCTACATATACAAACATATCTTTGATTCACTCTCTCTCTCTGTTTCTCTCTCTCTCTCCCTATTTCTCTCTCTCTCTCACTCTGTTTCTCTCTCTCTCTCTCTCTCTCTCTATATATATATATATATATATATATATATTTCTCTCTCTCTCTCTTTGTTTCTCTCTCTCTTTGTTTCTCTGTCCCTCCCTCTCTCCTGCATGTATGTTTATATATGTATATGTGTATTTAGTGTGTGTATGTTCGTATATGTATAACAACTTTTCTTTTATGCATGTTACATTAAAATATGACTATGTTTCCAATTTTCTGGTTAACGTTTTACAGTTGGTTTCGAACAATAAAATTCCAAAATCCATATGAAGCATCTCTAGACTCTCACGGTCTCAATTTTTAAGAATTGATTTGAATGTTGTTTTTTCTATATACTAATTGAAAGAAAAATAAAATAAAACCTGAACGTATCTGTGTATTTAATAAAGCATATCTTCTTTCATCTTTTATTGATTTCAGTCATTGGACTGTTGCCATGCTCGGGTTTCACCTTAGAAAAGTTTTAGTCCAACAAATCGACCGAAGTACTAGATTTTTATTTCAAGCCTGCAACTTATTCTATCAGTATCTTATGCTGAAGCACTAAGTTAAAAGGATGTATAGACCCAAACCCGATTGTCACGTGGTGGGGGAAAATACAATGACACACTAACATAGATGTATTCATACACACACACACACACATACACATATATATACATACATGGTGGTTGTCTACTCCTTAAACAGAGTTTGACCACCTCCTGCACCTACACCTTAGCCCTTTCATGGCGTCTGATGTGGCTTTTCAAACCAGACAGTGTTTTGAAAAAACACCCACACAGATTGCACCTCTGATTTGCACTACCAATACCTGCAAGTAAGTTCTGCTCATTGTGGATCCTAACATGTCTTTTAAGACCCC
>NC_068996.1:31999815-32003131 GCF_001194135.2 Octopus bimaculoides | reverse complement strand
ATATATATATATATATAATAAGGGTGAAAATTGAATATTAATTTGATTAATATCAATTTAAAACCAGTGGTATAGCATATTGAAAAAATCTGAAGATTCAGAAAAATTATATTATATACATATAAGAGGGATGATCACTAAGTGGACATCCATTATGCTAGATGTAGACCCCACTTAGTGATCATACCTCATATATATAAATATATATAAGCGGGATGACCACTAAGTGGACATCCATTATGCTAGATGTAGACCCCTTATGGCGTTACCACTAAGAAAATTCAGTAAACACCAGAACGTAAGCGACCAAGAAAAATGAAAAGGTAGAAAATATATATTTAGTAGCTTTTCATTTATCTTGCACGGTTACGTTCTGGCCTTTGCTGAATTGTCTTGAGAACAATCTTTTCTTAATGGTAAGACCATAGGGGGTCTACTTCCTGCATAATGGATGTCCACTTAGTGCTCATCCCTCTTATAAGTGTGTGTGTATATATATATATATACATACATACATACATACATACATACATACACACACACACACACACACACACACATATATATATTTGTGTATGTATATATATATATATATATATATATATATATATAATGTCCGGATTTTAAATAAGGAAAACAAGTGAACAAATCTTACATTTTAATGAAACTTAGTCGTCAATATTGTTTCCATCATTATATTAACTACTAGCAGAGGCACCCGGCGTTGCTCGGGAATGAAATTGTTGCTTATATACTTGAAGAAAAAGAGGCAAAATATGCTGTATAGAAATTTGAGAACATTCTGTAGATGGACTCTCAGATGAATGATGGCTGGCGCCTCTCATGAATGGGGAAAATTGAAGATGTGCCAAAAAGCCTCATTGGTACTTGGAAACTTTTACGAAAATTAAAATGGGGATTAAATGAAAAAAATGATTTACGTGAATATCCTCAGAAGAGTAATTGAAATAAATGGCGATTGTGGACCCCCGCGCGCGCGCATACACACGTGTGTCTTTGTAAATATGTTTGTATACATTTATGTATGTGTGTGTTTGTAAGAGACAGAGTGTGAATGAGAGAGAGAGGTTTATTGTCATGTATACGTACATGCATAATATACATACATCTTTGGATGTATGCATATGACAACACAGCCCTTGACTCACTCACACTCTGTCTCTTACAAACACGCACGCGCGCGCATATACACGTGTGTCTTTGTAAATATGTTTTTATACATTTATGTATGTGTGTGTTTGTAAGAGACAGAATGTGAGTGAGTCAAGGGGTGTGTGTGTACGTGTGTATGTGTGTGCTTGTGTATGTGTGTGAGACAGAGTGAGAGAGCGGTGTATATGTAGTATTTACTCTCTCTCTCTCTCTCTCTCTCTCTCTCTCTCTCTCTCTCTCTCTCTCTCTCCCTCTCTCATACACACGAACACACAAAATAGAGAGTGAAGCTTTTTGCGGTTGTTACGTCAATACCGGAAATTGATATTGAGGAACCTTTTTAAAGAAGTGAATCTTAAATATAAAGCAATATTATTTATTTTTAATTAAAAAAATCAAATGAAGAGCCTAAGATTTATCCGAGGTCATATTATTCATGCATTACAAGTATGGAAGCATTTGGTGAAGTCGATTTCACGTGAAAAGCGATTACACACACATCTCTGTTTTATACATAGTATAGATGAAACCTTTCCATCAACTCGTAAGCTTTTTCATCACATTAGTGAAAAACTCTTTTGGTTCCGAAGAGAAGAACTCCGAAATGCCAGTTTCGACTTCTTCAGTTGTTTCGAGGGTTAATGCATTTAAAATACGAACAAATGGTAATCTAAAGGAGTAAGGCCTGAAGATGAAGAGGGCGGTATACAGTTGTATGGTTTGAACGAAGCTTGCTTGCTAATTCTTCAGCTGAAAATGATCTTTTACAATTTCTGCCAAAAGGAGCTTTTCATCTAACACAATTGCATGTCCTGTTCGAGCCTCATCTTTAAGCCTAAAATTTACCTTTCTGAATTTTACAAACTATCTTTTGCAAGTTTTTTATTTATTTCAGGCACTCTTTTCCATAAGCGAGTGAATATTTCGAATCGCTTCAGCTGCAGAGTTCCCTTTTTTAAACTTATAAAGCAGTACGTGCCTAAAATGCTCCTTAGATACTTTAGTGTTTGAAGAGCTATAATTAGTGAAATTTCAATCAGATTATACTAGAAAATGAAATTTAATTGGTTTAAATATGTCCAAATGCATATAGATATTGCTTGATGCATTATACATCCTAAAATATTGTTAAAGCGTTTATACATGTTCAACATTACTTATGGAATGACTATCTCGGTTCTACCATCGCTGAAGACCTCTCCCTGGATCCTGAGATCAACAGGCGAATCGGACAAGCATCGTCCACATTTACCAGGATCACAAAGAGAGTTTAGGGGAAAAAACTGGCTGCAAACACCAAGATTGTTGTCTATAAGGTGTGCGTCCTTAGTACGCTACTTTATGGCAGTAAGACGTGGAACCACTAGTCTAAACAGGAGCGCCGTCTCAACGTCTTTCATCTTCGTAATTTAAGATACATCTTGGACACCGACCACATCAAGAACACCGAAGTCCTCAAACGAGCCAAGATACCCAGCATACACATTTTATTCCAGCAACGTCATTGCGCTGGCTCGTTCATGTTCATCGCATGCCAGACAGAAGGATCGCAAAACACCTCCTGTATGGGTAATTGGCTACCGGCACAAGAGCATGAGGACATCTTCTTCGTTTCAAAGATATCTGTAAGAGAAATATGAAGTCACTTGATCTGGTCGTCTTAAGATGTGAGGAGGTTGCCCACAATAGAAACAAATACTGCGAAAGGGAATAAAGAGATGAAGAGAGCAGAAAAAAACTGGTACTCACCATCAGAGAAAAGCGCAATGGATGGAAGGAAAAATCAGCTGCACCGGCAGAGAGCTCCTTCAAATGCAGTCGCTGTATGCGTATCTGCCACTCCCATGTCGGCCTATATAGCCACCACAGACGCTGCACCACCACCAGCCGCTGACACGAATTCTTTGGGCGCAGATCCATGACCTCTCGAGACCGACAGATGCCTACTACAACACACACACACATATCACAGACTACTTTTAGTTCCTATCTACAAAATCTTCACCCACAAAACGTTTCGTCGGCCCGAGGTTAAGATGGAAGAAACTTGCTCAAGGTTCCACGCACTGGATTGAATCCAGGACTATGTGGTTGAGAAAAAATTGTGAAACCCCACATATATATATATATATATATATATATA
>NC_068996.1:31997781-31998958 GCF_001194135.2 Octopus bimaculoides | reverse complement strand
ATATATATATATATATATATATACACATATATAATGTAGGTAGGGTAAAATTCCAGCTGTTTCTTCAAGTGCATCTTAAGTTGAAGCACATCTCGAATTAAGGGGAATAAAATCAAAATAAGCAACAGGATATCAAGAAGGGATATTTTTTCTTAAATATTTTAACAGAGCAAGAAGATGGAAAAAAATTCATGTTGTCACTATTGTAGCTAAAGAAAGACTACAACTTCTAAGAATCGCATGGAGCATAGTGGGGTCATAGGGTTGTAATTCATTTCTAATTTACTTATCTCTTTATCAACTATTAAATCTAAGACTAGAAGTCTGTGCCTATTTTGAATGAAAGACAAGAGTTAGTTGACAGCTCATGGCTAGGTATGGTCATAAATATTATCATGCGCATCCCTTTTCCCCAAGGAAGAAATAAGGCGTAGTCAGTTGGATATAAGTAAGTGTCTATAAAAGAGGCAGGGTAGGAGTAGACTTTAAATCATGATGTTAATTACCAGTTAAAAGGGGCAAGATACTAAGAAACCTAAGCTGTTAATACAGAGGAAATTTTATTTAGGGGCACTATGTGTGATTGTTTATAAACAATATTGTTATTTTGTATAAAAATAAAATTTAAGAATTTCAAAAATGATATCGCAACCAATATAGGTAAAAGGTGTGTACATATCAATTATAAACATTAAAAAGGAAAGATTACATAGAACCAGTTTAATATTCATTCATGTACTGTATTAATTACTTATTAGGTGGTTTCTATAAAGACTGCTCAAGGCATTTACATATGGAATAATTGGAGATATACATACTATCTACTAATTTTAAGCCATAAATCAGAAAAGTGTAAAAATGCTTAGAAATACACACACACACACACACACACATATATATCTCTAGTACTCTATTACTTGTTTCAGTCTTTTGACTGTGGCCATGCTGGAGCACCGCCTTTAGTCGAGCAAATCGACCCCAGGACTTATTCTTTGGAAGCCCAGTACTTATTCTATCGGTCTCTTTTGCCGAACCGCTAAGTTACGGGGACATAAACACACTAGCATCGGTTGTCAAGCGATGTTGGGGGGACAAACACAGACATACAAACACACACACACAAACATATATATATACATATATACGACAGGCTTCTTTCAGTTTCCGTCTACCAAAT
>NC_068996.1:31994868-31997221 GCF_001194135.2 Octopus bimaculoides | reverse complement strand
TAAAGGTAACCCGAAAGGAGGGAGTAATCGGTATGTAAGTAGTGAGGGCAGTTAAATGTATTCAGACCGAAGAGATTTTTATAAGTTGTAATGTTACAGGTGTTGTTGTATGTATGATTTTATAGTTTCTAGGGGGTATATGATATAGTCAAAAGGAGACTTACTTACATAAAGTTACTACAAGTATACAAAATATGATCAGTAGAGTAGAACATCATAGAAAGGAAAATAATGTAATCACCAAAATAGGCTGACGTCAGACTAACTAGGCAGGAGTTATCCTGGGATAGTATTATATATAGCCCACGACATACCACAACACATAGTATATAACGTATGTAATGCAATATAATTCACCATATAATATAATATCACATGATTTTTTTAATATTTAATACTGGAGGGTAAGTTTACAAGGGATACGACACCAAAATTAATTTCCACCATCTAAGTTAAAGTATGGTAACTATAATCGTTAGCTTCGAAGATACTTAAATGTACGGGTGACGCTATGCATGATACCCTTAGGTCTAACCTATTATTAATCAGGTTGTTCTTGTCCCTATACTTAAAAATCTCATAAGCTGCCATAAAGCACAGCTCACACCCATATCGACAGTCTCTATAAGGCTGCGCTGTCCGTATTAAATCTCATTTAAGGCTAAATCCGGTCCCGCTTTCTTTCAGTTCCCAAATCTTATTAGATAAGGACGTACTATTAGCTTAATGTTTAAGTCTAAAAGATGAAAAATAGTTTTTTCAGAGGCCTACACAAAGTAGCAGAAAGTGTATAGAGAGGAGAGCATGAGCCGCACACAATAGTACGAATGGTTCAGACGTTTCCATGATGACCAAAAGTATTTCGTCATTGACGAAAGTTCTGGGGGACAAGCAACCAGCAGAACCTTGAAAAACATCACAGATGTGCATGCAGCTATGAAGGTCATCTCACCCTTGTCTTTTATTCAATATAAACACAGTCTTCTAGTCTTAGATTTAGTAGTTGATAAAGAGACATATGAATTAAAAATGAATTACAGCCCTTCCAACCCTATGACCCCACTATGCTCCATGCGATTCTTTGAAGTTGTAGTCTGTTCTTAGCTACAACAGCGACATTAATTTCTTCTATCTTCTTGCCCTGTTAAAATATATAAGAAAAATTATATTAATGTGTCCTACTCGTTAACATCCAATTTATTTATTTGTGCAGATGAAGATGGCACTGCATTTAAATTGATGTAATGATTGCATTGTTGAATTAAATGTAGTCTCTTGAAACGGTCGTACTGCATCATTACTTGATGTCCTGTTGCTTATGCATGTATGTATGTATGTAGATATGTATGCATGTATGTATGTATGTATGTAAGTATGTATGTTTGCATGTATGTATGCATATATATATATATATGCATACGTGGTCTCATCAATAGGTATCCGGACTGTTGCTATAGTAACGAAGATAAAGCATGCAGAGTGAAGCCGCTTGGCACAGATTGACCGTCAAGTCTGCTGTGCATGCGCAAGTAGTTTTAACGTACTAGTCCACTTCCGCTGTGTACAGCAGTGTTTGGAAGGAAAGCGTTTATCGTGTGACCGTGGCATTGGCCCTGACATCGGAAGTTGAGCAGAGAATTTGCATCAAATTTTGCTTAAAGTTTGGCAATACCTGCTTAGAGGCCTATGCTTTCAAAAAGTTTTCGTCGCTCTCGACACAATCAATATCTTGTGCAACTAAAACCCGAGTGTCCTTTTGGTCAGATGAAAGCAGTTTTGGCACAAACTTAGCAGACAGTGTCTCATACCCAAATATTCAATACTAATGGACTGAATTGAACCGTAACTAATCTGAACATCTGATAACTCGCGAATGGTGATTCGACGATTTCCCTTCATAGGTGCATGCACATCTGCGATGTTTTACTCAGTTATGCTGGTTGCGGGTATCTCAGAAATGTCGTCAATATCTAATTTTTTATCGGCCATCTTGGAAACGTCTGAACCACTCGCACACATGTGCGATTCATACTCTTCTCTCCATAAACTTTCTGCTACTTTGCGTAGGCTTCTGAGCAGGTATCGCCATGACAGCTTTCTCTGTCATGGTTAATGCGACCTTCACACGCTACACACGTTCCTTCCAATCACTGCTGTAAATAGAGGCAGTGAGCTAGAGCGTTAAAACTCTGTGCACATGCACAGCAGATTTTAAGGTCAATCTTTGTCAAACGGCTTGACGCTGTGTACATTAGCTTCGTTACTATGGTAACAGTCTTGATATTTATTGATCAGACCAGGTATGTGTATATGCATGTATATGTATGCATTCATATATATATATATATATATA
>NC_068996.1:31993377-31994626 GCF_001194135.2 Octopus bimaculoides | reverse complement strand
TATATATATATATATATGTGTGTGTGTGTGTGTGTGTGTGTGTGTGTGTGTGTGTATATATGTGTGTATGTGAGTGTGTGTGTGTATTGAGGTATGTATGCATTTATTTTGGGTAAATGGTGGACATTACAGAATGACTCAGGTGATAAAGTTCCGTGCATTGGCCCCTTATCAAACTTGACTTCAAATTATCAGAATTACATTTATATTGGCCAACTAAAATGATAATTATAATTATCTGGATTGTGCTAGAATACATTATCAAAATAATTACCATTAATACTGTGTATCTTTTTAAATAGTTTCCCGTGAAGTATTTCAATAAATGCATAAATAAGCTAAAATTTGGTCGATAGATTTGCACATATACTCGCACACATAAACAAATATACCTACATTAAATATATGCATACATGCATATGACATATATACGTATATACATACATATATATATATAAACATACAGCTACATATGTGTATATAACATTTTGTGTGCATATATTTGCCCATGCATTATAAGAATATGTATAAGTGTCTATATTTATACACACACACACACACACACATATATATACATGTGTACCAGGGCGGGATTTGTTCGTTTGCTCAACATTCAACATAACAACTAACTGACAGTACTATGTTCCAACACCGCCAGTGTGCCAGATGGCTAAAGTAGCAGGTCAGAATAAGAAAATTAAGAGTTTGGGATTCATTTGTAGTCAAGTTGCATAAATTATTTGTAAATGGAACGTATTGGCACCACTCAAAAAACTAGCAGGCTACTCTATATTTCTATATCTACAGCATTATTCAATAAATAAAATATATCTCAATATTTCTTTCTCGTCCGTTACACAAGACTGTTTGCAGCCGCAACACTGAAATATATAGAGTAAATATTGCTGATGACTTTCAAAAGTGTATGTAAAAGCCTTGTTTACTTGGGCTTATTTTTAAACGTTCGACGCAAATCTCTGTTGAATAACTCAATAAGTGATAAAAAGTGACAAGTGCTAAAAATGAAACTGGATCTTAGGCACTCATACTCAATAATCATACGCATAACTTTCCAACTTCCTGTTTTGTAATACAGACACACACACACATACACACATATATACATATATATATATATATATATATATACATATACATATATATATGTATGTGTATATATACACGCATAATATGTATGTATGTATGTATGTATGTATGTATGTGTATATATATATATATATATATATAT
>NC_068996.1:31988194-31988744 GCF_001194135.2 Octopus bimaculoides | reverse complement strand
GAGTAGCGTCGGAAAATATAAAGTTGCGATAACTACTTACAAATTGGTGACGCTGCGTTCGGTCATGTAAAAACAAATAGTAAATGAGTATATGCATATATACGTACAGGTAATGTGCATACCGACATCCACCTGTATGTATAGGTGCTTATCTGGGTACAGGACATTGCAAACAAAACGTAGACAAGAAAACACACAAGCCACATAGAGAACATTTTCCTTCATCAGCTACCCCCGTTTTAACATCGGCGTTTCGAAGAGCTGGGTAGGACGCATCGTTAAAACGGCTCGTATATATATATGAGTGAAACTACGTTTTTTTATTTTTGTAGGTGTGATTGCATAGATCTATATTTTAACTGGGTGCTCTCCAGTATGCATCAGTCATGTATTCATAGATTTTATTTCCTCCTCAATATTTTTTCTTTTTCTATGTGTGAGTGTGTGTGTGTACATGCATACATACATACATAATACATACATTTATATATATATATATATATATATATATATAAATACATACACGTACATATATATCCTTTTATTATTT
>NC_068996.1:31978647-31983647 GCF_001194135.2 Octopus bimaculoides | reverse complement strand
ACATGAAAGAAACAAGGAAATAAGTAAACAAACGAGCAGTGAATGAATGAAACCTAAACCTGCTTTCCTTCTATCTATACTTCATTTTCCAAATTTGTAATTTTCATTTTTTATCATTACCCTAAACAGACTTAGTCACAGCATAATCTTCATCCTCCTGCTATACTTTGCAATCTCCTTTCTTTTATTATACTCTATATTCCTCCCTTCGCCTTCCACTACACTTATTCCGCGCTATTTTCTACTTTCATTCAAAACCAATCTATTTATAATGCATGTCTTTCTCTACAATCTCGGATTCATTTATTTGAAATAGAGTTTTTTTCCTTTTGTATTATTTATATTAACTAATATATTAAAGATTAATTTCATTCGTATCCTCTACATCATCATCACCATCGTCGTCTTCGTCGTCGTCATTTATCATCACCATCATCACTACCACCAATATCACCACTGCCACGAACACCACATCCAGAAATACTGCTATCACGACGACAACCACCACCGTCACCAAGACCACCATCGTCATCAGTATTATTACTATTAGTTGTAGTAAGGTGGTGAGGTGGCAGAATCGTTAGTACGCCGGGCAAAATGTTCCGAGGTATTTTGTCCGTCTTTAGGTCCTGAGTTCAAATTCCACCGGAATCGACTTTGACTTTTATCATTTCAGGGTCGATGTAATCGCCTCACCCCTTTCTCCAAAATTTTAGTTCTTCTACCAATAGTAGAAAGGATTATTAATATTATTATAACAGAATCTGAAAGGCCAGGTGAAAGTAGTGAATATCATTCATCGCCTCGGTTGTGTACTACCGCCTAGCCGTCGTACCTTGTCCCAAGGAAACACAACAGATTTGTGGGACAGTTTCCGCTGGTCATAAAATCCATCTATAATCAGCACCCACACTGTGACAGACTTAGGATGTCATCCTTAATGATGCGGCTGCAGAAATATTTAAATCACTGGGATGGTGTGAACGAAGGCGATGAAAACAAGGGTGAACTGATGTGGGCGTCCTTCGTAGGACACGTCTTCTCGCAGCTCATTTCATTGACGGAGATGCAGTCATGGGTGAAACGTGCACCAAGTTTGGGCGCTTGGCATCTAGAATGTTATCTGGCACTCACTACATTTACTAGCTGGAAAGAATTTGTAGCAGGAAAACAGCGCAAGATTTCTATAGTTGAGTTTATGAGCAACGATAGCCTCGGGTTGACTGGGCATCGACAAGAATAATCTGAGTGATCTCTCTCGGGGTATTTTGGGGCGAAGCTCATGAACAATTTCCCAAAATCTTCGGCATAGTGGTTTTAGAGGGGATCATCACCTACTCAAGAAAGCTTTTCAGGCATGGAAGTTCTAACAGCCAAACCTGTCCGAGATGCATGCAGGGGGATGAAACCGCCCTGCATGCAATTGCTCAGTTCCTACGCATTAGAATTCTGAGCTTGTTATGAACAGCTTCACTGTCATATAACACGAATCCAGCTGTCCGCCGAGTGTATATTGAAGATCGATTCAATATCTTCCGTTAGCAGAGAAGGGAAGCAGATCTTTCTCTACTTAGTGACTGTGGCTAAAGAGGCTATGTGGTGGATCCATTTGAAATTTTTGAAGACAGGCACTTTCCTATCTAGCCAAGTCCTCATCAATGTCTTTAAATATCATTTGAAGAGGAAAGTGACATTGAGAGAGAGGTGTTGCTTGTAGTGTGTTTATTAAAAAATGGATGATCAAAAGATGGACGAGAGTGGCAAGACTAGTGAGACTGAATGGATCTACTCTGAAAATGCTTTTCTTAGTAGGAGAAAAGGAACTGGAGGATAACATTTCCCATGCCTTGCGGACGACAGAGTAATCTGGGACTTTTGAGTGGGATTTACCCCAAATAACTCTAAGCGGACTGCCTCGCTATTAGGGATTCTATTTATTAATCATTTATTTCTCTAACTGCTATTATTATTATTATTATTATTATTATTATTATTATTATTATTATTATTATTATTATTATTATTATTATTATTATTATTATTATTATTATTATTATTATTTCTTCGTAAGACAGTGTAGGTAAAAATGCACCGGAGTCTTTAGTCATCTGTCAGGTCACGACAAGGACATCAGACAGATAATACTTTCCTTAAGATGTGCGTTGTGCCCAATAAGGCTGCTTTTTGCATGGGATTTCTAGTTGCCTTAAGAAGTCTTGAAGTTTTAATGGAATTGAGCTCAACGCTCCGACCACCACTGGTATTACTTTTACATTACCCTCTCGCATTCCATACAGTCTTGCCATTTCCGCTTTCAATTCGGAGTACTTGGTGATTTTTTCAACCTTTTTACTCACAACATTTATGCCATTTGGTATGGCTACATCAATGATCTGACAGTGTTTGTCTCTCTTATTCAATATGATAATATCCGGCCGACTGTGTTCGATTATACGATCCGTCTGAAAATCATGGTCCCACAGTATCGTTACTTTTCCATCCTCCTGCATAATTTTACTTGGTACATGCTTATACCAGTTCTCTGTTACTTCATATTGGTATTTACGGCAACAGATCCAATGAAGATAAAGCCACTTTATCGTGGCGGCAGTTGTATTCTTTTTGTGCAAGGCTCTCACATTCACCTATCAAGTGGGTCACATTTTCCACACTCTTTCCACAGAGTCAGTATTTCTGGTTGTCAGAAGTTTTATAGATGTTATACTTCACTGAATTAATAGCGAGAGCCTAGTAATGTGCAGCAATAATCAGACTTTCGGTGGTATGCTTCAAATTAACTCGCTCAGCCATTCCCACGATGCTGTATTATTACCATATTCACCCTTTTTGATACGCCTCGCTGACCTTGACTGTCGTTTCTCTGTGTAGAATGTCATCAAGCTCCAAAATCCCTAAATATCTATACTCACTACCATGGTCTCTACTGATGGTAACCGCAATCCTCTGCAGGCTGCCTTCTTCCCTCCTTTCATATTTAGTACTGAGCTTTTGGTAATCGCAAATTCCATACCGATGTCCCTACCACACTTCTGGATTGTTGGTTAAGGAATCTATCTGTTGTTCAGATTTCCCAAACAATTTCAGGTCATCAATGATGGGCCTTTCTTCCCACATCGGTAACCCATCTTAACTTGCCTAAGGCATAATAATAATGCCTGCAGATGTTTGGTGCTGCTGACAATAGCACAGATGTTCTGATGCATACCATGAAAGAGTGGAAGACCAAATTGTACTGAAGTAATATATTCCTTGGAGAAGTTAATATTAAAAGGGGAACTTAGTTTCATTGTTATGGGTATTATTGAAATTACAAATAGTAACGGAGAAAACGAGTTACCTTGGAAGATTCCCCTTTTAATATTAACTTCAGTACAATTTTTTGAGGGAATATCACCAAGAGAATTCTTAGTGATTGCTGCAGGAAACACCTTATGCCAACTGGAGGGACGGACAAACTGCCCCTCTAAACAAAAACAAATAAGTTTTCCTTTTCTTTTCGTTTTGTTTCTGACTACATGGACGTGCACAGAATAGGCAGCCTGATTGTACGTGGCCTGAGATCTCCTGCTCAACGACCTCAGGGCACTGAATACTGATGTGGTGGCCATTAGTGAAACTAGAATTTCCGACTCACGGGACCAATTTTTGCTGACTATGAGGTGTATGCACCTCCAAGTCGATCGGGCGCAGGAGGCGGAGTAACCGTGATGGTTCGGAAAAATATGGATCTTGTTATACAGACGACCTTCCTGTGCCATCTATTCCCCGACAAGCACAGGACGATCAGATTTCTTCAGACGTCTGGAAAGTTTCCTGGGAACGTCCCGCTCGTTAATGTTAGGGGGGAGTGGAATGGAGTTTTTCTTGTAAGGTGGAAATGTGTAGGTTTAGCAGATAAGGGAGGAAGGAGCCAAAATGTCGCAAATTTGCTCAGACGATTCCAGTTGGCTGACAGGTAGCGACTAGATTTCCCGGATGTGCCGCATCGGATCACCAAGGTCGTATCTAGAAAGGGTATATTGTAGAGTAGAAGATAAGGATAACATAAATTGTCCACAATTTAAAGTAGTCGTCTGCACAGACTACAAATTCGTGATCTGTACAGTCGACTTAGATAGGCTCCATTGGGCGGGGACCCAATTGCTGGAAGCTGAACGCGTCGTTGCGAGTGCGTAAAGATTTCAGAGACCGGAAAAGGGTGATTAGATTACAATGGATAAGGTTTAGCAAAGGACTAACAGTAGGAAGAAGCAGAGTAGAGGCGGAGCTTGTCAGGAAGTTAGACGAAGCTTTTTAAAAAGGCATCGTGACTGACGTTCTCGCTGCGAGATTAGCACACAGTCAATTCTTCAACGCGAAACACGATGCTAGCATTGTCAGAGCTAAGGCACATGCACTTGGACACGAAAGGACTAAAGCTGTTCAGTGGGCCTGAGTGGCAGAGACAACAAATCCACGATCTGATCCTTGCTAGACCACGACGAGTAAATGATAACTGATCCAAGACAGATGTGTAACGTTTTTCATCAGCGCTTCGCTCAACTGTTCAGTCCGTCAACTGTTCAGTCCGTCAACTGTTAAGCCGGGTCGCAGGATGGATTTCACGTCCTACTTCAACGGGCTGCTGCGGCCCTCGCCGACTGACACGGAGAGCTACGATAGGCCGATAACAGCCTTTGAAATACGGGAAACAATGGTTAGCTGCACGTGGCTAAATCACCTGGTTTGAATGGTCTGCCCTACGAGCTTTATGCTTACATGCCAGACTGGTTCAGCGACCTCTTAGCAAACGTTTACTGCAACTGGCAACTGAATGAGAGAATTCACAGTTTTATGAGCCGAGGAGCAGTGGCATTGCTGAGAAAAGACCCGAAAAGGGGGGGATTGTTTTGAAAACTTTAGGCCCATAACTCTGCTGAATGCAGAGTTCAAAATTTTGGCCAAGGTATTAGTTACGGCGTTGGCGCTTGTCGTCGGTG
>NC_068996.1:31973085-31977534 GCF_001194135.2 Octopus bimaculoides | reverse complement strand
GTGTCAGAAGCAAAAATTAACCAGAAACTAGTGGGCCTGCAGCTCCGGCATCTAGGTGGAACTTCACCGCTTCTGAGGAATTTCATTGTTTGAATTTTGTCGTTAATTTGTTTTTGTGTGTGCTACGCCCCACTTGTTACCCGTTTTTGTATTTCCGTTTTTTGTTTTTTCGTCCCTTGTGGCCAATAAAGGAAAGATTATTGTTGTTGTTAATATTATTATTATTATTATTATTATTATTATTATTATTATTATTATTATTATTATTATTGTTATATGTTTAACTTTTGTTTTTTATTTGTACAAGTTGACTTCAAGTCTCAACAAGAAGTTCAAGTTGGTTTTGTGCCTAGGGTGTCATGTATTTGGTTCTGCACATAGTATTCTTCTAGAGAATGTTTAAAAAAACATAAGAAAGCAATAAGTTTGTTTTAAAATTTGAGATTACATAGACAGTATTCTATGTAGGATATAGGCAGTTCCTATTAACACTATCCTTTGAATTTCTGCCATTTTAGTGTCTGAGCTAAGTAGGAATCAACTCCTTTTGATATCATTCCTAGGGCACCTATGACAGCAGGTATTGTTTTAGTCTTGAGGTTCCACATTTTGCTAATTTCTATTTCAAGTTCTTTAAACTTGCTCAATTTTTGGTAGGTCTTCACAGATACATTTATGTCGATTGGAATAGTTATATTAATGAGGAGGCATGGTTTTTATCTGAAGTCCTTCAATATAATTCTGGCCTATTCGCATCTATCTTTCTGTCAGTTTGAATGGTGAAGTTTAAGAGGAGTGCGATGTGATCATTTTCAAGCACTGGCGGTGGTTTGTGTTCCCACCAGTTTTTATCATGGGGCAGGTCCAGAATATTGCATATTACACAGTGAGTATACTGTGCTGCTCTATCATGCCTGTTGAGATACTCTGTAGGCGCAAGAAGATTGCACATGGAGACAACATGATCAATGGTTTCATTTTGTTGTTTATATGACATGTTGGGCTACTACCGTTCTTTAATATGTTGGCCTGGTAGTTTCTTACAAGTAGGCATAAATCTTGGGATGCTATGATAAACCCTTCTGTTTTTGCTTTAAGACACTAACCATTGATGGGTAAAGGCTTTGTCAACATCGGCATTATTAGCTCTCTTTGGGTATTTGCCATTGAGAGGTTTTTCTTGCCATTTATCAGTAAGAATATCTAAGCCAGCAGTTTTAGCACGGATTTTCATACACTTACCTTTTACTATGCTTGTTTCCAGTACGTCTAATTCTGGGATTTGTTGTATTTGGAATTAGGGTTAGAGTTTTAACATCCAGTGATCAGAGTTTTTCAGGTAAGCGTTTAGTCCAATTGTTACAGTCTTCATTGTTAATTCCAGTTGTAAAGGTCCACGGCCACTCTCTTTTCTTGGCAGGTAAAGTCATTCTGTATCTGCATTGGGTGGTACATTCTATGCATTGTCAACAGTTTTCGTATTTTTCTGTCAACATTACATATTTTAGTAATTGACCAGTTAATAATATTGAAACTGTATGTCACGACTGGTATGGCTAGAGCATTGATTGCTTCGATCCTGTTTTTTGCGTTCAGCTCTGTCTTCAGTATTGCTCTCACCCTGCGATAACATTCTCTTCTGATCCTTTCCCTCATCACTGAATGCTTGATATTGTCCTCTTCAATTACCCCTAGGTATTTGTAGCTCTCCACTGGTTCTAACTCCTTTATGGCATTCTGCTGGTCAAGATTAACATTGAATGTTTCTGTCATTTTCTTTCTCTGATAAAGGTAGATTTTGCACATTTATCGAGGCCAAATTGCATCCTGATGTCATCACTGAACTGTTTAACAATTGCTAGTAATCCCTGTAGTTTTTGGTCATTTTTTGCAAATAGCTTTAAATCACCCATGTAAAACAGATGATTTATATTTTTATTAAACATTTTCTAGCTACATTGTACATCATCAAACAATTTCGAGAGAGGTATAAGGCTAGGCGAAACAGGAGTGGTGAAAGAGAGTCACCCTGGAAAATGCCACATGAAATTCTTACATCTGCAGCATTTAGAAATTCATTGTCACTGTTCAAAGTCAGTGTGGTTCTCCATGATTTCATACTTGGAGACAAGAAGTTTCGCTGAGTAGGTGCTATTTTATACATTTCCAGACAGTTCTTAATCCAGCTATGTGGTAGACTATCAAAAGCTTTTATATAATCTACCCAGGCTAACTAACAAGCAAATCTGTGGTATTAAGCAGAATATTTGCTGTAGCCCATCTTTTATACCAAGACAAAACATTGTACATGATAACACTTCCGATCAATTAAGATCAGAAGCCATGAGAGCCACTGCTTGGTACTGCATCCGGGCATTTACTACTACTACTACTACTACTACTACTACTACTACTACTACTACTACTACTACTACTACTATTATTATTATTATTATTATTATAAAACAATGCGAAGAGCGCAGTGCCATTGCAATAAATGTTTTATTGGTTGAACGATATTTCGACCGCTACCCCTGTCTTTGTCGATTTCAAAATGAAATGTAAGAGATACAAATTTAAAATTATAGAAATTCAAATACAAAATTTAAACGAGGCAACCAGAGTTCCCACGTGAATGGAATGACATCATTAATGTTCAATTTTCAAGTTTACAACTGGCAAAAAGAAAAACAAAGAATGAGAAAAAAGAAAAAAATGAAAAGGAAAGAAAAAGAAGAATATTCAATCAAGCAGTTTTGTGTAAATATGATGAAATTCTGTCATTTTATTCATCCCTCCATGTCATGACGTAAATAACTCACGATCATATTTCTCCTCAGAAGATTCAGAATATTTAGTGAGAATATGCACTTTCAAGTCTTTTTCAAAATTGCAGCCGTTTGAAGCGAAACTGTTCAACAAGTTCTGTCGAACTCTTGTTATTTTGCCTTTCGTCATACCTGTGCCCATTGAATCTTTTGTTTAATTGTTCTATTGTACAAGCAACATAAATCAAGTTTTGTTTCTTGCAATCTGCTGCGTACACCAAATGGGAATTTCTACACATCTTACCTGTTATGATTCCTGATGGAATTGATGTGACTCATGTTGTTGCACAATGAACAGGGCTTAGATCTCTTGCGGCTATTTTACAAGTTATAGCGTGCAGGAACTCCAATGCTGGTTTTCTTGGAGTCAGAAATAGAGGTTAATATTTCTCTCATATTTTTATTCTGTCTAAAGTCTATAATAGACCGCTGAGGAAATATCTATTTGAAATGAAGTTGTTTTTCGCAACTTTCATGTAACACTTTTGAAATTCTAACGAAATTTCTACTAAAGGAATTCTGTCACATATTGTATTTTGTTTGATAAAATTATGCGTGGAAGCTTGACTTTCCTTGCTGATCATAGGTATATCGTTTTCAAAACTTCATATGAAGAATTACCTGTCGATCCAAACTCCAATTACAGTGAAGAACTTGACAAAATACTTCTGGAAATGGAGGAAAACAATTTCATTAACAAAACCGAATCCAGGATTTTACGGTCAGAAGAAATAACACCTATATTTTATGGTCTCCCTAAAATACACAAAAAGTACGAAAGATTTCCTTTAATACGCCCAAGTTGTAGTGGATGTGAATCTTGTACAACCAAAATTTCGGAGTGACTGGGTGGCTTTCTGCTCCCTGTCGCAAGATGAAGTTCCTATGTTCGAGATACTGTTGATTTTATGTCTAAAATTAACTTGCTTCTTTATATCCCAATATTGACCATGATAAAGGGGTAAAGCATGCATGAAAGCTTTCGAGAAACGGTCAAACAAAAGTATTCCATCTAAATTTCTTTGTAGACTATTGAGGTTTGTGTTACAAAGTAACATAATGAAGTTTGGACAAAAGTTTTACCACCAGACGAGGGGTTGCGCCATGGGTACCACAATGACAGTTAATTTCGTTAATGTCTCCATGACGAAATTCGAGACACAGTTACTGAAAACATTCAAATCCCTATATGGTCATGAATCAATACTTTGGCTATGGTTCATTTATGACGTCTTTTTTGTCTGGGAAGGATCACAGGATAGTTTAATTGACTTCTTGCATTTCTGTGACTGTTATGCTAAAAACTATGGCTGTAAGTTTAACATTAAATACACGTCTAGTTTTTCAAAAACTAGCGTTGAATTTTTGGACACAAAAGCACGTGTAACCAACCATGAAGAACAAATTAGCAGTACAAAGAAATCAAATTGAATGAAGTCTGCCTATGTATGTATGCATATATCTATGTTGGTCGGTAGTTGCATACGTATGTGCATATATGTATATACATTCAATAAACATTCTATATACACATACATACACACACACACACACACACACACACACACACACACACACACACACACACACACACACACACACACACACACACACACACACA
>NC_068996.1:31968564-31972673 GCF_001194135.2 Octopus bimaculoides | reverse complement strand
ACACACACACACACACACACACACACACACACACACACATATATATATATATATACATATATATACATATATATATGCATCTATGTATATATATATATATATAATATTATATCATATATTATATTATATTATATTATATTATATTATATTTAGGACATTACGACACGTAAATGCTTAACGCTATGAGGGACTCTTAAAACGTCAAAACTACCATAATAAATATACAGTATACCGACAGCGAGGAAATACAACTTGGAAGCCGTCCCTTGAAAACAGATTCAGCCGCAAATCATATGAGTTCATGGTTAGTGTACATAATCCACTTTCTAATCGTGAGAGCAGACATAATGAAGACCCATAAAAATGAACAAAATTCAGCATACCAGAAGAACACCAAATGTATCCAACATAGCACATTTAAATGTTCATACTTATATATCTATGTAAGAGGCGCGCTTTTCAAATTACTTTTCTTTACAAGTGTATATTCAGAATAATTCAGCATTGAATATATTCCGGTTAAATTTAAAATTAAATATAGGATAAAGCCTACATAAGAATTGATTAAGTAGTCAGCGTGAAAACCTTATAAAAGGAAAAATTATAATTATTCCCTATAAATACGTTTATTATATTAAGGGCATTACTACACGTAAACGCTATGCGGGAATCTTGAAGTCAAAACTACCATAATAAATATACAGTGTACCGACAGCGAGAGAATGCAACTTGGAAGCTTCCCTTGAAAACAGATTCAGCCGCAACTCATATAATTTCATAGTTAGTGTACGTAACCCACTTTCTAATCGTCAGTGCAGGCATAATCAAGACATATAAATTTTTTCCTTATATGGTTTTCACGCAGACTACTTGATAAATTCATATATAGGTTTTATCCTATATTTAATTATATATATATACATGTGTATATAAATATACATTTATATACACACATATAAATGTGTATATACAGTGCCATAAAAGTGATGAGGTATGGGAGGTGAATGTATATTTAACGACTTGACATTCTTTGGAATACGGTCATTGTGCAATCTTCTTCATGTAGTATTAATTCCATCGTCGAAGAAATCATGCTTACATGTTTGTGTTAATGTGTACTCGGCGTTATACAATGAAACAGATTGTAAATAAAGAAAGTTAGCCCAGATCACCTGAACATAATCGTTACACCAACGATCAACTTTATGTTTATGTGTGTGTGGGGTGTGTTTGTTTTACTGCCTTGACATCGTACAGTAATGATTGTTTTATATATCTATATCTATATATATATATCAGTGATCATTTCTGGCAGGATTGCGGGTGTAGCCTACAAGTGAATCTACCAGAGATAACTACTGAACAAGAACAGTGATCGTCGACTAACGGTTGACAGCCGAAAAGAACGTGGATAATAACATTGCAAGCGCATCTGACTGTTCGATTCATTTCTGTACCCGATTGATGACATTTATCACTGGTTTTACCCATTGTTATGATATGCTATCTTCTATTGTCGGCATCTTTTACGACACGGGTATGCTAGTTATCATTATAAACCACTAAAAGCCTTGTGAAATACAGCAACCCAGTGTTTCTTGGCCCATACAGTTCCAGCGCGTCGACGACGAAAAATTGGATGACACGTCTGGACCCATATCTGTAGCAACTATAGTTTTTGAGCACGTATAATAGTGGATTTAATGAGAGGATGAAGAGCTATCATCTTAAAAGATACATTTTAGTAGTGAATGCAATCCAACTCAATTTGTTTCTTATCCCTCCCAAGAAGTGAATTGGTGTAGCAAGTTTTGGTTGTGTGTTCAATAATACACTAGTGGTTTTGGGAATGGCTTGCTCAGGTATTATAATGTTGTTGTTAGCACAATGATCCTGCAAGAATCGATTGAGGCATTCAGTGCTTTATTTGCACACAATGTTCTTGCCAGCTATTGGGCGGTAAGTTTTAGCGAAGATGGTTTGCCTACTTTGGTGGAATGAGAAGAGTAGTTGCCGTTGATAACCATTTCGGCAGTTCTTGTTACTTCTCCATAGAACCGTATGATACTTGATACTTTCTCTATAGAACCGCATGAGATCTCGCCGATGAAAGGCGAAATTCTTAACCTGTTAAGAAGTTTGGGCCGGGGGATTTCTTGTTTGACATTTACTGTAGAACAATTTCCAGTATTTCACGGTCTGTTTCATATTGTTTTTGCTGGACATGCTTGCAGTAGTCCTGGTCCAGTTCTTTTAGTCATACAGTTTATTTTTTGAATTCATAATTTGTGTCCCATACAAATTTCCAGTGGCCGTCAACCTAATCTTTTGCAGGAGCTGGGGAAGGTTTATATGTTATAGATTATATTTTAGTTTTTCAGCTCTGGCTGTGAGTTGCTCATTCAGCTGGTGCAGTTTGGAGTTTAGGCTTTTGAATACTGTATCACAGAATCGACACTATTTTTCTTTTTTCAGAAGTCTTCCTAATGTTGTGAAATTGTTCTCTGTATTAGACATCATAACTAAAACAATCTGTGAGATATTCTTCCGCAGGGATGAAATTTTTATCTTTTAAGTTACATAGATATGCTGTTTCGAGCTTTCTGTTTGTATCTTTGTGTTGTATATGTATGTATGTATGTATGTATGTATGTATGTATGTGCAGATTTATATGTTTTGTTTTATGTATGTATTCTCATGCATATACTTGTATATTTAATCATGCTCATATATACTTAAATGTTAAACTTGTGAAAAGTTTTGCAGATTTTTATAGCTGCAGTGATGGACTGGATCTGTAGTCTTCGAATTAGCTTTCTCTTTTCTGGTTTTGAGAAGCCTAATTTCTCAAGATTGGTATTTAGGCAGTATGTTATATATCCCAGTAACCCAATAATTACAAGTGTGTACCTGAACTTGTAATCTGGATACAGTAACTGCACATTATATGTATGTATGTATGTATGTATGTATGTATGTATGTATGTATGTATGTATGTATGTATGTATGTTTGTATGTATGCATGTATGTTTATATGTATGTATGTAATCTATCTATCTATCTATCTATCTATCTATTTATCTATCTATCTATCTATCTATCTATCTATGTACGTACGTATGTATATAATTCCATTCAGGTTTCGGTTCCCCTTTTGTGTGTTTGTAGGATGTTCTGCGCAGACTGATGTGGACTATAACGTAATATAACAGCATGTCGGTAATGGGCATTTAAATTTCATAATTGCATGTCTGAATATTATTTCTCGCTCAGCTGTCTGACGATGTGTTTATTTATGTTTGTTTCTTAGGTGCATTTACGAATTGCGTCTTTAGGATAACATCATGTTATCAAACACTGAATCATGAGTAACAGATTAAATAAAGGAAGAGCAAATTCAAATACATATTTTTCTCTCTTTCTCTCTCTCTATCGCTCTCTCTCTCTCTATATACATATATATGCATGTGTGTGTGTGTGTATATATATATATATATATATATATATATATATATATATATCATATTTTATATCATATATTATACTATATCATATTATATTATACAACATTATATTATACGATATATTATTTTATGTAGTATTATAATTATATATCATATATATATTACTAGCTGGTCCTGTGGAAATTCAACGGGACAAAAAGTTAAAAGGATCTATTTAAGACAGAAAGGAGGATTTGCATTTTTATTGCTTAAAAATCTTACTGTTGCCTGGGCAATGACCGATGGAAAAATATACAATAACAATATATACACATATCATTGCCTAGCATTTCCTTCTATTGGAACTGCAAGAGAATATATAATTGTATATACTGTATTATGCAATATTTTATTTCTTTTATTCTTATATTTGTTTCAGTCATTTGACCCCAGGACTTATTCTTTGTGAGCCTAGTACTCATTCTATCGTTTTCTTTTGCCGAACCGCTAAATTACGGGGATGTAATCACACCAACATAGGTTGTCAAGCGATGGTTAGGGGGACAAACACAAACACACACAGAAATATATACACACATATATATACATATATGTATGTATGTATGTATGTATGTATGTACGTATGTATGTATGTATGTATGTA
>NC_068996.1:31967069-31968554 GCF_001194135.2 Octopus bimaculoides | reverse complement strand
ACACACATATATATACATATATGTATGTATGTATGTATGTATGTATGTATGTACGTATGTATGTATGTATGTATGTATGTATGTATGTACGTATGTATGTATGTATATAGAGAAAGAGAGACAGCAGAAAGAGAGAGAGAGAGAGAGAGAGAGAGAGAGAGAGAGAGAGAGAGAGAGAGAGAGAGAGAGAGGGAGGGAGCTGAAATACCCGTCGTTGCCCGAGTTGAAGATTCAAGGAATAAACGGTAACATTACAAAGCAATTAACTCAGTAAATCTTCTGAAGAAATACGTATCATAGTTTAAGTTGATTTTTAAGAAATATTTTCAAAAACTATTATTTCATATTTCATTGCTTTAAACATATATGGTCTCTATGATTCTGCAAAACATTGTGCACATATTTAAATATTTTCCGTTGCCCAATTTCAATTTAAACATAATCTTAACCCTAAACTAAAGAACTCATTCTAAGTACTTACACCAGTCCTTAACCTTAAATCTTAAATGTAAGGCCGTATGTCCAAAGTCTAGCCTTCAGCTTATCTTTAAATCCTAAACCCTTACACTGTCCCAAATCCTAATCCTAAATAGACGAAGATTATCTTTTACGTAGGTTAGCAATCTGATACGTTTAAAGAAAGTCGAAACTAAGTTGAAAATGAAAAAGTACTACGAGGTACGTACTTTGAAATGAATAGAAGAAAGTTGTAAACATTTGCAAGTGTGTGTGGGGGGGGGGGACAGTGTTTAACATATAAAAAAGGTGCTAAGAAACTTTCAGGGAAAGATATAAGACATTAACTGATACTTTCTAAAGCAATATCAAAACATCAGACACACCTAAGTTGTACTATTGCACTAACATGCAGAACCTAGATTTTTGCAAAGAATAACTGAGGATCTTTTTTAATTTCCAGTATAAGTTTTGATGTGACTGAGGATTTTCAGTCTTTGTTGAGAAACTCACTGGTATATTTCAGTTCCAGTACACAATTTCAAAGACTTGTAGTTGTTAATTCATTTCTGACAAGCTGATATTTCAGTACCCTAATTTGTTCGCATATTTTGCCTGTTTAGGTTAAACTTGTTGGCCAATTTATTATTATTGTTATTCTTAATATTGGTTATAATATTCTATTAAATTTAAAATTTTTGAATGTCACGGAGGCTTTGAAGTGAAAAGACGCGCACAATGTAATGAATATATTTTGAAAAATAGTTGGATACAATAAACTTGGATGATTGTCCTTAAATGCTAACGCAGAAAATGTGAAATCAATTGATATCAAGATATGTACTCTTTACTTTGTGATTTATGCAAAGGTAAGGCCTACTTATCTTATATTCGTTACATTTACAGTGCGCATTTCTTAATAGTGAGACATTTGTTGATTTGGAGTGTTGACTCCTATTTCTAGCTAACTGGTATTTCGGTACCCTAATTTATTTGTGTATATATATATATGTATGTATATATATATAT
>NC_068996.1:31958906-31966511 GCF_001194135.2 Octopus bimaculoides | reverse complement strand
ATATATATATATATATTTATATATATATATTTAAATATATATATATATGTGTGTGTGTGTGTGTGTATATATACATATATATATATATATATACATACATATATGCACATGGCAACCGGTGCAGGCTTGTTTAGGTTCCCGTAATTTAGCGTTTCGGCAAAAATTACGGTTCCAATAAGTTTCAACCCTTAAAATGTACTGGCGTCGAATTGTTCGACTTAAATCTTTCCAAGGCGGTGCCCCAGCTTCACCGCAGTCTAACACACACACACACACACACACACATATTGTTTTCCCAATTAATATAACACTATTTTGCCTTACTATATACATATTTATAGTTCATTTGTAGGTTTCCCATTTTTCAGCACCACTTCACCTCTTAATTGTGTTCATTTTTTCCCTCTTATTATTTACTGTAAATCTAGTGCTTACTTATAAATACTGTCACGTGTTTTTCCAGAAAGTATACACAAAAATGTTGGCGTGGACTTCTAACTCTTGTACATGCAACATACAGTTGCACGTTTGATAAATATTGTTCTTCAAGTTGTAGCCCAGCAACAGACATAGTTAAAACCGAACCTTATAGGAAACTACAGCCCTTTGCATAAAAAAAGGTAGGATTCTATTTCTATGTTGGATGCTATCAAGGGTATTCTAGGCATAAAAATATCGCCCGTGGAACGAGTTAAAACAGTGGCCTGAATAAGATGAAGCGTTAATTCTTTTTTTAGCACCAGTTTTGTACCATTACACAACCGAGGCTGGGCAAGACTCGGTAGTAACCTGATAATAGTTACTTTTAAGTGACGTCGGTGTGGTGGGAGCCCAAGAGGTTCCAAATAGTTTAAGAATTCAACAGGATAGCTGACAACCTCTGCAGAATTTGGAATTGAATCTACAAATTTATAGATCTTTGTAGTTCCCGAAATGCTATTCAACAGCATATTGTTTATGTTGAAACCATACATTTTGGTGCGGATGTTGCCTTTCACGTAAGTGATTATGGTTTTCTCGACCCTGAAAATTTAAAACTAATCTTGCTTTTAGTTCATCGCCTAACAAAACTGAGAATTAAATATAGATGTATCTAGACAGTTATTACTTTGAAGAGTTACCCTGCCTTCTCGAAGTTTCAATAAATTTTGAGCAAATATTTCAGACAAATCATCACCCAAAAGTGTGGCTCTCATGTTCTTTATTATGATCTTTCTTCTTATCTGTCTTCACAAGTATGATGATTTCAAGCAAGCTATTAACTCATTCGCTTTAGTGCTCTGGTATTGCAAGCAAATTCTGGCGAAAGTTCCACAGTGATAAATTCACCCATATATACTTGTCGGATGATATCAAATGTATTCTAGGCATAAAAATATCTCCCGTGGAACAAGTTAAAACAGTGGTCTGAATAACATGAAGTGTTAATTCTTTTTTTAGCACCAGTTTTGCAGCTCCCAAAGATTTCTGGTTTACCATTTTACCTCTTTAGTAGTTGTTCCATCCAAGATGTTTACATTACACACTGGTACATTGTTCTTAGATAAATATAAGGGCAATCTGAAAGTAGAATGACCTGTTCTTCCTCCCGGACGTAGCGCAGCAACAATACCTGAAGGAGCAACAGCCAAAGCTATTTTTTTCTGATGTCAAACTTTGGCTAGTGACAGTTTAAACGAGAGCTGACAAATGCTTTGCCACTTCCCGTCGGAATATGAAGAAAAAATATTCACCTTTTCTATAAAAACCGAACAAACATTATAAAATACTATTTTTGTTCATGTAACAATTTTGGTTCGTTTTCACGAACATATTTCCACAGATTTTCAATGCTAGAAGTGTCTTTTAATAGTTTTTGCAGTAAAACTATTAACTTCAGAACAATTGGTTTGAGGAAGGCAATGCCCATGCAGTTTATTTCCTTTCATATAAATAAGCTTATCTTCGTGGCAATTAATGCTGTAGTGTAGATTTCATCAGTGTATTCTCTAGTCTTGCCAGGACATTGCAAATAACTGTACTTTTATAATATTCTGCCAGATGTTTATTTTTTGTATTTTGGCCGTATGGATCCCCTAGGTTACAGCTTTTAATCAAAATGACAGAGCTTTTAAAATTACCTCTGTATAAGACAGAAGCCTCGACATAGCTGTCATCCAATGACTATCACCTTGTAGTAACCCTAATCTAAAAGATGCTTCTCTATATAAGCACAAACATGACCATCAACGGTTCAAATGTCAAGAAAGGATGTGAGATCACAGATTTTATGAAGAAGCAGTATAAACTCTTCCTAGAACACTATATTGCATATCAGGTTAACTGTCAACCTCAGCGCCTCTTTTTCTCTGAATCCATTGTTTATTTGTTCCATGTATAATACGTGGGTGATTGATAGTACAATAGGGTTTTAGTAAAAGAACTTTTCTGCAAAGTTTGAAAAATGCAGTTAATGTAATTTCCCTTGGAGCGAGGAACTGTTGAGCAGCAGTTTCTGCAGTAAAATACATTCTTTGAGCAATCTCTAAATGAACAGACTGTTGATCTACTGGGGGGTATCGTCCAGGAATAGGAAAGCCAAATATTTTCTAAACAGCCTCATCGCTATAAATATACGACCCTACATGGAACTGTGTGGCTTCATCTTGAAATGTTTGTTGTAGAGTGAACATTGCAGTATCATAACTGTGGTTAAGATATTTACAAATGTATTTAATCATCTTTATAGAATTTCGGTATTCTACATTTATGTGAGTATTGTATGTCTTAGTCAAAAGAGGCCAATAAGGCACTTTCAGTTGGTTACCAATTACATGCTGGCCAATTTTTTATCTCAAAATCGTGTTGTGTGACATTTATTTGTATGATGAATATCTATCGTCCCCTGTGTTTGTTTAATAAAATTTTTAGTATTATATAATATACACCTTTTCTCTTTTACGAAAGGTGCAGTTGGGTTGAAGTAACCACATGGACCATGAACCATATTCAATTTTACAATTTCATGAAGTTCTTAGTCTTTTGTGGGCTTTGGAATATCCGTTGATATGGAATCAATCTCATTACTACGAATTTTCTCCAAAAGCCAGATATGTGCAAGAGCAGGCCTCTTTCTTGTTATTCAAGTGCGCATATGTAAGCACCGTACAGGTCGAAATATGTAAAACTTCGTTATAGGGGTTATCAATTTGGAAATGTTGAAATGAAAAACTCTTGTAATTAGATCTTGTCTACTGGTGTAGAACCGTCGTGGAAGAAGCTCTGTTTTGATTCTGTCCCATTTACGATTGAAAGTGTAAGTGATGAAAAAATCAGTACTTCCTTAATTACGTACATAAATCATAGCATATTGCGTCGTTCATACATATATCTTCCGTTTCATGTAAAACTGGAAGGAAGGATACAAAGTTTTCCAAGCTCTGACCCTGCAATATCGTTATTAACGTTATCTTGTAAATGCATGTATGATTCTGAACGTAGTTCTTTTTGACGCGATTTAATGTAATACAATCTCTGCAACTCTCTCTTGGCACACATCAACAACATACTAGTGAAATAGATCTTGACAGTAATGAAGATGATTAAATGAATTACTTCGCATCATCAGTCGATAAACATAATAATCCATACAGGATACAGTTCCTTGGAAGTGATCCCACCAATTTGTAGTATACCAAAGTGGTATCCATCCGCCTTCTCCATTGACGAAAAGCGAGAGGTATTGTAAAGTATCGTATGAATGATGAGTTTCATTCATGAATTTGATGTTATTGTCATTTCACTTCAAAACAATATCTTGCTTGTAACATTCTTTGTCAGTCATACTAAATGGCACTTCATTAAATCGAGAGGAAATAAGTTCTAGCCTCATACTTAATCAGTTCTTGTTGCGACATTCTGATACTTTTTGAATGTCACTTATGAAATAGATCTGTAAAAGTTGTAGCTTTTCATTTTGTAAAGGCTTAAGTGAGCCAATTCTGTGATAAATTTTCCCCTGTAATTTGAAAGTCGGCGTAAACTCACTTTCCCGAATAAATTTTGCCTCAAAACACTTCATCTGCAAAGTACAATCGTATGCACGAATGTTTTTAAGAAGATATTTCGATTCTGAAGTAGTACCCAAGACCCCGTATAGGTTGTGGTGGCTCAGTTATAAGTAAATGGATATTACCCTTTGAATAACACATACCTAATGATTTTTTGCCCCACTTTCTAGCACCATACTTATCACATATATTCTCATATATCCTAGGGACATTACTTTTTAGATGCATAATCATGATTAGGATCATAATTAAAAATTGTGCACGGCCATTACATTCGTCCATACTTTTTCTGTAAATTGTTTCTGGAAAACTTTTGTAATCGAAATTTCCAGTCTTTGTTACTCTCTAGTACTCTACCAATAATATATATTTCACTATCCGTTTTTAATTTAATCTTATTTCTTTGTCTTCCTTATTTTCTATAAATTTCCTTGTTTCTCTACAATCTTATTTTCCCATCGTTATCGCTTTAACGTTCTCTTCTTTTCCTCTCATATTGCCTCATCTTTTCTTTTCTTTTATTTTTTACATTTTCTAATATAGTAATACTATTATGCATTGTTATCTATGGTGTCCAGTCAATTCATCGACGGCAATTTGTCGTCGTTTAATTTGTCCTCAGTTAATTTGTCATTGGACAATTCGTCCCCAGGTTAATTCGTCGTCAGTCAATTCGTCGAGATAATAGGAAAAATGGAAGAACGAATATATGAATTAAAAAACGTTTATTTTAAGTTTTGTTGTATTACATAATTATTTTTTCGTAAAATTTAAGACTGTGTGCAATTACTTTTAGAAAAATAATTTTTGGATTTAGGTCATATTTTTCCGTGACATTTTTTTATACGCAGGTTCATATCTCTGTATTTTTTTCTTTTGGATTGATTCTTCTCGCATAAGCTTCTGCAATAGGGTACGGACAAACCTTTCCCCACATTTAATCACACCAATAAGTTTCCAAATATTTTGATGATCAATATTCACTGTGTTTTTTAGCGTGCTGTAGTAAGCTTCTAAACTATTTGTAGTACGAGCAATCCCCGTCATGCATCGATCCCAAACATTTCGTATAGATAATGGAAATGGAGGTTCAAGGCGTTGCCTGCTCTGTCTTCTTCCTCTAAGTTGTCTTATATAATTATTTTCAAAATCGGATACAACTGACTGTGGAATATCATCATCATCAGCAAGTTGTTCATATCCATCTACAACATCATCAACCGGGAGGAAGGCAAGGGCAACAAAACACCGCATTTTTAGACTAAAACCGTCATCTTTGTGATATCTGCATTTTAGTCCTTCTTGCACAACATACTTGTATATATCTTACTCTAAATGAAACAAGCAGCATGGAAAATTCGACCCAGGAAACGATTCCAGAAATTCGTTATAGGATGCTTTTTCGAAATCCATAATTATATTATCAGGTCCCTCATTCTACAGTAATTCGTTTATTTTGGCAAAAAGTCTACTATATGTGTCATGATTTTTGTCAGAGTGCAATGCGAACAATCGTGGGACATTAAAATTATCAATTTGAGCGTGAGGTATATATAACTAAAAAAATATACTACAGCAGCACTTATATATTCCATCTGCCGCCCAATTCTTGTGCTGTTTTAACTGTCGAAGTGCTTTGTCACTTGCAAATATTAGTGTTCATTTTGAATCTTCCAGTCCCCTGTCACACTGTAAAAACGTTTCATCCTTCTCAAGGTAAGAGTATTCACTTGGAATGGAAAACCCAACATTTGTAAGTAAGGGTGGCAGGATAGTTGGAATCAGTTTGCCTCCAACATCTAATATTCCTATTAAGCTGTGCAAACGGAGCTATTTGCGACAATGTATAGTCGTTTAAATTCTGATCCTCACTAGCGATAACTGAGCGAGGGACATCGTGAGATGAAATAGACTTTACCTTAATATTTGAAACTATTATCCTTGCATTTACCTCTGCAGCAGCTGAAGCGAGATTATGGCTCCCAATCTTCTTAAGCTCTTTATGATTTTCATCTGTATGAAGTCTCGCCTTGCATACACGATTTTTGCACCTCTAGTATATCTTCAATCCATCTGCACTCTGCTTAATTTTTGTGTATATATAATTTTCTTGATCGACCACTTTGATTTTTTCCTTTCTCAGAAGTTATGATCTCGCAGGTACTCAAGTTGATCGGTAGGCGTATTGAATAAATTTAATTCGATTTAATTCGATTTGTTCGGAAACTGTTAAGCACAGATACTTAAGAGAGAGAGAGAGGGGGGAGGTTAAAGAAAGGGAAAGGAAATATCTAAAACTGTCCAACCACAATTTTAATTCTAAAGTGATTGTTCTAAACTTACCCTCTAAACATTTAAGAGTATTTTGGGAGAATTGGCCAGTGACGAATTCACGTGGGGATGAATTGACGAACGACGAATTAACCAGGGACAAATTAACAGACGACGAAATAACCGGGGATGAATTGTCCTAGCACCGTTATTTATTGACTTCTTATATTTTTCCTTACTTTTTAAAATTATCTTGTGATGTTTCTTATCCCTTTTCTTTTCTCTTATACTCATCATGATTGTTTATGAGAAAAAGAGCATCGTAGTAGCCGTTGTCACCTTGATCACTATATAATACAGATATGTCACTTTCTGTAAGCATTCAACTATGTACGGTGAACAGAAAGAGAATAATTCTATCCTCAATTTTGCGATGGCCCTGAATGGCAACTTTGTACAATTCACTAATGGCAACAAATTTAACATTAGCATCAAATATTCCATCCCTACTCATGTATGTTGGATATTCTTGCATAGTGTTGTTAGGAATAAAAAAAATTAAAATGCTTTCAATTATTGCAAATACGCTGTATGGCTTGTCGAAGAGTTTTGTGATTTGTCAATACCGAAGGGTCTCACAAAACCAGTTTTCTTTTTAGAAAGCTGTTTGTTTTTAAACTACTAGTTAAGGATTATTTTATTTGTAATGAAGAATTATTTTTTATGAATCTAACAAGGTACTTCACCTCCAGTGCTGACTTTTGACGTCTTACTTGGGAAGAGTACGGTGATTAATGGTGATCAAGCGAAAGTGAGATGATTCTAAGCAATCGGCGCAGTTTACAAAACTATCGTCTGCTTACAACTGGTGAAAGGGATACTTTGGTTGTTTCCAGATAATTTCGGTGTAAACGTCTGTCAAATAGCTAAATGTGAGAGAGAGGGAGAGCGGGGAGACAGAAGGAAAGAGTGAGAGGAACGACAAAGGGGGACGTACAGTGAAAGAGAATGCGACGCAAATAGAAAAATAGGCAGGAGCATTGTGAATACAGAGACAGCTGGAAGAGAAAAACGGAATCTTCTATAATACGCTTCACGTGTGTGTGTGAGTATTTTGCAGTCTTGTTCAATATGTTCTCTCGTTTTTAAAATGCTAGCGTGTCACATTGTGGGAAGTTTGGCTTTTATATCTAGCAGATAGAGCAATTACACAGACTGTCATATTTTCTTACATATAAACACACACACACACACACACACACACACACACACACACACACACACA
>NC_068996.1:31957526-31958725 GCF_001194135.2 Octopus bimaculoides | reverse complement strand
ATTTCAGTTATCTCGAACGATTGCGCCTGCTTTTTTAACATAACAAAAAGGAGAGAAAGACGGTGAAAGGAAGAAAAAGAACGGAGAGAGTGGTGACGTGTTGAGTGAGTGTAAACGCAGCGATCTGAACGACTGCTTATATAAACTTACCAGTCCCCTACCACTACACATCAACTTCTTAAGCACCCATTGCTTTTAACTCTAAAATACCCCCGACCTTTTATCAGTGTTTTATAGTTACATATATGTGGCACTTCGTCTGTTACGACGTCGAGGGTTCCAGTTGATCCGATCAACGGAACAGCCTGCTTGTGAAATTAACGTGCAAGTGGCTGAGCACTCCACAGACACGTGTTCACTTAACGTAGTTCTCTGGGATATTCAGCGTGACACAGAATGTGACAAGGCTGGCCCTTTGAAACACAGGTACCACAGAAACAGGAAGAAAGAGAGAAAGTTGTGGTGAAAGAGGGCAGCAGGGATCCCAACAACCTCTTGCCGGAGCCTCGTGGAGTTTTAGGTGTTTTTGCTCAATAAACATTCACAACGCTCGGTCCGGGATTCGAAACCGCGATCCTACGACCGCGAGTCAGCTGTCCTAACCCCTGGTCCATTACGCCTCCACATATATGTATGTTGTGTATGTATGTATGTATGTATGTATGTATGTAGGCATATATGTATGTATGTATGTATGTATCTATGTATGTAGGCCTGCACGAATGTATCTTTATATGTGTGCATGCATATATGTATATACACATACATGCATGAATATATGTATGTATGGATGGATAGATGGATGTACGTATTCATGTATGAATATATATGTGTATGTATGTATGCATGCATGTATATATGTATGCATGCGTATGTGCGTGTGAGTGTTTCTTTGTGATGTACAGCAAAAACGCTGCATGTGAACAACTGTTGTCAACTTACTCCTTCTCCCCATAAAGCTACGTATTCCTCACACCCACTTTCCTTTTCCTTCTTCAGTGTTCTAAATGTTACCGGCGCAGGAGTGGCTGTGTGGTAAGTAGCTTGCTTACCAGCCTCATGGTTCCAGGTTCAGTCCCACTGCGTAGCACTTTGGGCAAGTGTCTCCTACCATAGCCTCGGGCCGACCAAAGTCTTGTGAGTGGATTTGGTAGACGGAAACTGAAAGAAGCCCGTCGTATATATATATATATATATAT
>NC_068996.1:31954583-31957377 GCF_001194135.2 Octopus bimaculoides | reverse complement strand
TATATATATATATATATATATATATATATATATATATATATATGTGTGTGTGTGTGTGTGTGTGTGTGTGTGTGTGTATGTATGTATGTGTGTGTATATGTTTGTGTTTATCCCCCCAACATCGCTTGACAACCGATGCTGGTGTGTTTACATCCCCGTATACTAGCGGTTCGGCAAAAGAGACCGATAGAATAAGTACTAAGCTTACAAAGAATAAGTCCTGGGGTTCGATTTGCTCGACTAAAGGCGGTGCTCCAGCATGGCCGCAGTCAAATGACTGAAACAAGTAAAAGAGTATATCTATTCGCGTGTCTGTATATGTATTCACGTTCGTATGTATGCAGTGTCTGCCAAATGTCACCTTTTATCAAGTTCCGCCCACTGTTTGGAAATTCCAAATTTAGATTCTTTAACTTAATCTTATCCCTCTAATTCAAGTTCAGTGTCACTCACCCCGTACCTCACACCTTCCTTAATCACAGCAAAAATAGCCGAACGATTGCTAAGAGTTTTATAAATATGTTTATATCTTGGTTAAATGAAAGAGGAGCGTGGAAAAATAGCACATGATATGTATTTTATGAAACCCAACTTAATCTAAAAACTCAACATAAGATATACTGTATAGCTTCTTCGCGATCTGCTGGCGATCTGCTTTCTTTTATATATATATTTATTCACCATGTAGTTAAAGAGAAACATATGCTCTAATAAGCATCTACAAAGGCTACAATAGAAGATATATGGTACACAACATAACTCAGTACTATAAGACATAATCTACCCAATCGCCTGCAAATGATGATATGGCACCCGCTATGTATATTGTACAGAATCATCTCACAATTACGTGCACTGTGTATATTCTACACAATCAAAGTCGGATACTGCAACACTAATCACAGAGTATGTGGCATTCAGTAACACTAGATACACAAATATTCTACACGATCTCATCCCGATTATTATAAGACATCTTACACAGTGTTTATTGTATAAAATATCGCCCAGTATTTTAATGTATATATTATTATTTAAGATGATGTATACTGGACATTCAAAATCATCATCACTCAATACTCAAATACAATCCACACAATAGCTATTTTTCACAAACCCCTCTAAATAGTATAACATAGATTACGAGGTATATATTCTGAACGATCACCTAAAACTCAATGCTCCAAAAAAAAAAAACAAGGGAATCATTCGTAGACCAGCTCGAAATAATAGCCAAATTTTCTTTAAATCCGATGCTTACGCCTAAAAAAGACGTGATAGTCACAGTTAGAGCGTTGTTTTACAACAGACCTGCTCAGTCAAGACTGACCTAGAACTAAGCAACCATGACATAAAACAATGCTGTAACAGCCACAACGTAATTATTTTTGCCAATGTATCTTAAGAGAAATAAATACAATTTCGTTCGGAAGATCACACGGTTTGTGGGAAGACTATGACCAATTAAATAACTTTAGAGTGTTCTAGTATTTAATTTTTAGCCTCAGAAGGATGAAAAATAATCGATCTGAGCAAGATTTGAACTTAGAATGTGAAGGAAGGAATATTTCCCGGCACTTTATCGCTTCTGCAATCCAATAATTGTTGTTGCTGTCTTTATTTGTTTACGATGTCCATTTTTTTTTCAGTTGCTGCTTACATTCAGTAAACAGTGCACAGTTCAATGTCTGTCTTGGGAATGTGCAATATGTTTTCATTTTATCTCTATATAATACGTATACAGTATGTCTTAACGATAGTTTTTGTATATTTTGAATATCTTTGTTAGTCTTCGATTCCTGGTTAAATGAATGTTTGTCTCTTTTTATTATTACTAGTGAATAGTTTATTTTTATTTTGTTTTAACTCCGTCAATCTGAATGATTCTATTTACTGGCCTATATATTTCAATAATTTTTCTTGTTCTTTTTTTCATAGAATAGGATTTGAAACAGCAATAAAATTATTCCTTCTCTTTTCTGTCTGATGTTTCTTAAAAATAATGTCAGAGAAGTTTGTATTTATTTCGTGTTAAATAAATATGCATCAGGGGATAGGTCAATTTGTCACTTCCTAAGCGTGTTTGTAATGTAGACTTGTAATGCCTCGTAGTCTGGAGGCGATTCTGGTGCGCAAGTGAACTAATTCTGGCTTAGTGTGCTTATATATTAGATTTGACAAGAACAAGGCAACTAGAAATATAGCATTTATTGCTTTTCCCTTCATTTCCTTCACTAATTGGGCGTTATGGGCCATGACTTTTCTTCTTGATAGCAGTTTTATTTATATTTCATGTAGTACATCATGAGAACCTCCCCCTCTTCTACAGTCGGCAAGAGACTTTCATTTACAAAATCGACACATGCACACCTACATACGCGTACTACAGGCGAAAGTGTGGTTAAGAAGCTCGCTTGCAATGACGCCCCTTCGGGTTCAGACTCACTTCGCAGCACCTTAGGCAAGTGTATTCTGCTGTAACTCCGTGCCAACCAGTGCCTTGTGAATGAATTTTGTAAACTGTGTGGAAACAAGTCATGTGTGTGTGTGTGTGTGTGTGTACAGAGAGAGAAAGAGGGAGAGAGAGAGAGCAGAGGGAGAGAGAGAGAGAGAGAGAGCAGAGGGAGAGAGAGAGCAGAGGGAAAGAGAGAGAGCAGAGGGAGAGAGAGAGAGCAGGGGGAGAGGGAGGAAGCAGAAGGAGAGAGAGAGGTAGGGAGATAAAGAGATATACACGCAAATATGCAAAGGATGATAGAGTGTGGAACAGTGATATTTTGTCACTGTATTTGCGAAT
>NC_068996.1:31952799-31954164 GCF_001194135.2 Octopus bimaculoides | reverse complement strand
AGATGCTGGCATATCCAGTCATTTCCGTCGCTCATGCTGTTCGAAGTAAGGTAAATCTGACATGTACAACCTGTAATCGATTGTGTAAAACACCTTCAAAACTGAAAATACTTACGCAAATTAAATAAAATTCTTTCTATATATTATAAATATAAATAATGAAAACAAATTAACTATATTGTAGAATTCGTATCTGCACATAGTTAAACTGTATAAAATGAAAAATAAACTAACTATATTATCGGATTTTTATCTGTGGATAGTGTGTTTTTGTGAGTTTGCCATTCTTGTGTTTGTAGCTTGTGACCTTCCAGTTCAGCGGGTCATTTGTCAGAATGTTACCTTCTTTTTAATACTTCCAGCTTCTTTCCTCATTCCTGAACGCTCATACGTCGTTTTTAACGGGAGAAACTATTATACATACATACATACATACATGCATACATACATACATGCATACATACATATAAATATGCGTATGCATGTCTTTGCGTCTGTCTTTGTCCCCTACCACCATTTGACGACCGGTGTTGATTTGTTTACACCCCCATAACTAGGGGTTCAGCGAAGACACCGTTAGAATGAGTACAAGTTAGAAAATAAATACTGTGTTCGATCTCTTCAACTAAAATCATTTCAAAGTGGTGTCCCATCATGGCCGCATCTAATGACTGAAACAAGTAACAGATAAATGGTATGTATGTTTTATCTTTTACTTGCTTCGATCTATAGACGTGACAATGCTGGGACAATTCCACACTAGATGTATGAATTTATATATAAATACTAGCAGCTAAACCCGGTTTCACCCGGTCAGTGAACGACGCGAAGAGAGAAACGAAGACATAAAAAAGAGGAAGAAGTGGATATGAAGTGGTGTTTGGGCGACGGATCTTGGTAGAAAAAAAAGAATGTCATGGTGAGTTAGTAAGAAGAGCAAAGTAAGACTGGACTTATGTGGGCTGGCAGGACGATGAAAATATTGCGGAGTTGAAATTGGAGAAGTTGAAGTTGTCGTTGTTATCATTGGAGTGCCTCTTGGTAGACAACAGTCTTCGTCCTTACCTCAGGTGCACAAATAGAAAGACCATGGGGACAGCCAACGTACAGTTGTGCGTGTGAAAATACTTGCTCTGTCAGATTCAAACCAACCGCTTGCACTGATTGTCCCTGCGCCTTGTTGATTGTCATGGGAAAGCAGAGTTTGATAGGAAATTGCATCTGTTTAAACTTGTAGGTCGTATCGGAGTGGGTAAGGGACATGGGAGTTATAAGTATGTCTTAGCAAGTGGCCGGTTCATTCAAGATTGTTGCCTACAGAACTCGGGAGCACAATTTTTTGATAATCATCCGCGTACCATTGCA
>NC_068996.1:31944834-31951815 GCF_001194135.2 Octopus bimaculoides | reverse complement strand
TATATATATATATATATATATTTCGTCAATGTCGACATTTTTTCGGCCATCTTGGAAACGTCTCTTGGAACCACTCGTACACTTGTGTGTGACTCATACACTCCTCTCTATACACTTTCTGCAAATTTGTATAGGCCTTTGAGCAGGTATCGACATGACAACTTTCTCTGTCATGGTCAATGCAACGATCACACGCTTCACACCTTCCCACAAAGCACTGCTGTAAACGGCGGATGTGAGTTAGAACGTTAAAACGTTATGCACATGCAGAACAATGTTCAAGGTCAATCTGTGCCAAGCGGCTTTACTCTTTGTGCTTTAGCTTTGTTACCATTGAAACAGTCCGGATGCTTATTGATCAGACCTCGTGTATATGTGTGTATGTGTGTGTGCGTGCGTGTGTGTGTGTGTGTGTGTGTGTGTGTGTGTGTGTGTGTGTGTGTGTGTGTGTGTGTGTGTGTGTGTGTGTGTGTGTATTTATGTGACGGTTTGATTTTTCAGTTTTCTTCTACCAAATCCACTCACAAGGCTGTTGTCAGCCCGAGGCTATAGTAGAGGCCACTCGCCGAAGGTGCTACGCAGTGAAACTCAACCCGGAACCATGTCATTAGGAAGCAAGCTTTTTACCACATAAGCAAGCCTCCGAGTACTATAATGACAACTTACTGTTTGTTCTAAATTATACATATACATATATGTGTGTGTGTGTGTGCGTGTGTATGTGTGTTTTAATTTATATATTTGTTTTATGTGTTGTATACTTTAATATTAAAGAAGCAAAATTAAAATCAATTGCTGGTAAAATGAAAAGCCGAAACGGAAACGTTGAAGTGGTGTTCCTGTATATGCAAATTAAGAAAAATATATGGAAAATGCTACCCAAAGCCATTAACGAGCAAATCTAGTATCAACCAAGAGACACTTATACATACACATACGCACACATAAATACACAAACTCACTCACACACAGATAAACACACACTCACGTATTATGCATAGATCTGATATGACGGTCAACAAAAATGGGATGTGCTCACGAATAATGTTTGTCTATATCACAAGGGAGCGGTAGACAATTTCATGAAGGTGAACAGTAGTAGTTAGCTAAATCTAAATATAGATAATGTATAGATACAAAGAGAAAAAATAACGCTATATTTCTGACTTGGGTTTACGAGATTTAGGCCTCTTGAGAGAAAGTATTTGCTGCTCCTACTATAACCTTCGCTTATTCTGCAGGTATGAATGTTTTCCTTGTATGATTTTACGCGATCTTATGAAGCAGCCAATTACCAATTAATGCAACAGAGAAAATAACATCATATGTCGCTAAACAATTAATTAAAAGAAAAAACCCATTCGTAATTTATATTATTAAATTTTTTTTCGTTGTTTATGAATGAATAATTCAATTTATATTTTTTCCCCTTTCTATTGAAAATGAACAGCAATAATCATCTTTATGTGATGTACAGATATATTTAGGTGAAGGGTTTACTTTTCCAATGCACTCTCCATTCTGACTTTCAGATAAATTTTATAAAAGATAGATGAAAATAGTGAAAATTGGGGCTGACATGGGTATGCGACTGTAGGATTACAACAAGTACAAAACAGCACTCAACTTTGGTGCGTTAGAATAATTCAGTGTATAGCTTAATCTTCTTGTTTTAGGCATTCATTGCTGTTATTTTATTATTCTTGCTGATATTATTTATTGTTGGTATTGTTGATTTGTCCTTTTATTTGTTGTAAATGTATCACTGTTTTTCATTTTTGAATTCCATTATTGCACCGTCTTCAACGTCTTGTACTCATCTGGTTTAGTAAAGAAATTTTTATCTTTATTATTTTTGCTTTGGTATTGTTGATTTGTTTTATTCCAGATATTCCATATCTCGTCCAAAATTTGTTGTAATATTTCCGATTTTTAAAGATTTTAAAATATATTTTCAGTTCAATAGTGTTTTTTGTTTTTTGTATTTTGGGGGATTTTTCCTATTATGTGCAGAACACGCTATTCCTATTTGCTAACCAAATGAAATTTGTATATAAATACGTTCTGAATAAGCCATTGCCATTAGACTTTTACCACAGTGACACATTGAAAAATCAAAGCGGAACGTGTCATATAGCTAGAAGAACCTGAGAAGTTTATAGAGGCGTTTGCATTCCTGCTACATCTTCACAATTACTGTACACAATCAAAATGGCGTTTCAATCGCCTACAAACATTAATGAACCAAAAGTTCTTTGGAATGTTTTTTTGAAATCTAAAGAAATCTAGCTTTTTCGGCATGATTGAAAACAAAATTTACCATAAAAGACTGGGGAAATTGTCATTACCTCTAGGCCTATTCCTTTCCGAAACAAAACCGGTACACTACACAAGTAAGATCGAACGAAAGAGATAGAGCCTTATAGTCTCTTAGAAAGAGGTCGAACGATTTCGTCACAAAAAAAATCTGGTTATGCTAATGTGTATATCATTACCTGGCAGAGGTTTATGCCAACCTCAAGCAATTCAGTAAAGCCATTAAGTAGGGGTACAAAAAAACATGGTCACTTACTTTGGTCTAGTTTTGTAGGAACTTTGATTAGGGCATTCCAATATTTTTTTAATTTCCCACGTTATTTGAGAAAAGTATCTTGAGCGAGTGATACACTTCTAGTAACCCTCGAAGGGTGTTTGATATGGTTAACTAGTCAGGGCCATCACTTGTGGTAAGAGTTTTGTCTTTATTGTCGTGTATATGCTCCATCAACTCTTCGTTCTTTCTTCAGAGGATTGTGTAATTGAACCTTCTACCAGTAAGTTGTTATTCTGCTATATTTGCACTTATCTTTCAGGTCTAATTGCTGTTGTTTTGTTTTTTGATCTTGTTATTGATGTTTTTAGTGTGTCTCTTCCTGTTGTGATTTGAGTTGTTCCTGTTCATGTTAATCTTATTGATTTGGATATAATCATTGTTGTGTTTGTTCTAGTTTCTATTTTTCTGATACTGCTGTTGTAATAGCTGTTGTAATGTTGTAATAGCTGTTACTAGTTCTGATATCCTTATCACTAATCACTGGTCTTTTTACGGTCTTTTTTACAATATACAAATGATATTATTTTGTGTTATTTACATCTAAATCTGAGGAGTTGGAAAACGTGGAAGGAGTAGTCGGCTTTATTTCACCGGTAGCTTTTATTTGTTTATGTCGTTTTGTTTGATGTTGCTTTTGATCCTGTTGCAGTTGGTGATGGTGACATTAGGGTGTATTACTCCTCGTGCCTTCCGAGCATATGTGCAGAGTAAGCCCTTGCTGATTTTCTATTCTTGCTGCGTCTGCTTCTTTTGACTTGAATGTAAAAGTTTGGGTGCTTGTAGTAGAGACGGTCTGAGACGCTCTGCACTTTTCTCTTCTACAGAGCAGAAAAGTCACGAGATCCTTTCTTTTACCTCATTTGCAATACTTCGGCATTCTCCCTTCCACTACCACTTCCAATTATCTGCACTCTTTGTATTGCAAGTGACCCATGATGACAATTAGAGGTGTTATGACGAGTAGCGGTAGCTACTTACCTCGTCTCCACCCCGCTGTTTCACACAATAACAAATGTCTAATGTTTAACTCTTATGTGTACGACTTTGATAACACTTCCTGCAGATATATTTCCACTTGGGCTGAACTGTGATTTTGGGTTTTCCTTTATTTTCATTCAATAAATTTATATAAATGATTGCTTCTGTATGCTATACACCCTGAAGATGGAAGTTTCATGAATCCGATATGTTGCATTTATAATTGTTTCCATATTCTTTCTGCCAATCGAGTAGTTGCAAGGGTATTATTGTTGTTGTTATCGTTGTAGTTCTTGTTGACGTGATCGTCGTCAATTTTTGTTTCTTGTTTCAGCTCGTTGATTCGGGCAGACGACAAACATTTCTTTTCTCTTTAATGTAATCTGTCTTTGCCATGGCTACTACAGTAATTACTAAAGTAGACATTAACAGACTTATTTCTCCGCCTCTCTCGCTTTGTTTCACTTAAGTTTTCTTCCACTTCCTGTATGACGTATTTGTAACCGATGGATATTATTATTTCTTCGGGATTCATATCATATTTTAAGGAAAAATGGCGATTTTGCAAATACAAATGTTAGAAACAGAAGATTTCCCTGACAACTTATTTCGGCAACGCGATCCCCGCCCCCCAGCATTAGCTGTGAGTCTGAAATCCTAGAAACACTTGTAGGCGCTGGTCAGTTGAGGACTCATTGGACAAGGGACTTGGTGCTTCCAATACTTGAGCAGGAGAACAAAGGATCGGGTCTTCTGGTCTCTGGTCCTCGCTTTACAGTTGCGTGACTTGAACAATGTCTTACGCCCTTAGGAACCGCTTGAATTCTATTAGTGCCAGGACACTTGTAGAGATTATGGGTTACCACAGATTTCGTGTCCAACTATCGACTGTACTCGGAAAACGTGATGCAGCCTGTTACCTGTATGATTCGGGAGTATCAGCTCAGACGGTTTACTGAAGGAGATAACTGCTATGATTACAGTTGATAGTTCAACTTATGTACCGGCGGATGCAAGTGGCTGTGGTGTAGCAGTAGCAAAACAGCGTTCGCAAAAGTTGCCACAGTGATTGCGGCGGCAGTGGCAGTCGCAACAGCAGTATTTGCAGCAGCAGTGGCGGCGACAACAGCTGTAGCAATAGCAGTGGAAGTGGTAGCGACAGAAGTGATAGTGGCAATATTGACAGCAACGGTGTCATCAGCAGCAGTGGCAGCAGCTCTGACGTCAATAGCGAGGGCAAAGGGAAAGGAAATAACAAAAGCAGCGAATGGGAGAAACAGCAACGACAGCGCTAACAACAACAACAAGGGTTTCTTCGCTGGCGATTCCACAGGAGAGCTTTTTACTCTCTTCCTAGAGGATAAATTCTTGAAACTGACGATAGCGTTTAGATTTAGAAAAATTGAGGAGAGAAGGTTAGAGGTTTTCCCCCATCTGCAACGCTAGCTGCAACTGCTAGGAAAGCAGTTACCTTCATATGCGTCATCATTAAATCTAACCGACTGAAACTACCACGAAAGCTCAAATTGAAAGTGTCCTGCACGATATATGGCAGGACATCTGCCATATGTCGAGAGCAAGGCAATTCAGCGGGGTCAAGGTTACTAAGAGGGAGACACTGACTATTCAGCACCCAGTAGCCGCCCGCGTAGTGAAGTTTTCGTTCACTTTCCTATTCGGGAAGAAGAGCAGCTGTAGAAATAATGATACCAGCAGTCTAACCAGAATTAAGCGGTCTCACCAGATCCTGTCATGCGTAGTTCTCAAAGTTCTCAAGTGATACTCTCTTGGACGTTAAGTGAAAGAAGGACGGAGAACTGGGTTGAGGTCACAGTGGCAGTGCTTCTCCATGTAAAGCCGGAATAGTTGAAGAGGCACAACTGTGAGTAACTGTGGAGGGCAGATGAGAGTGATGCCACGTTTGTAGGTTCTCCCCCAGAAACAAAAACAAAGAGGAAAATGAAGTAGCCCACGCGCTTGATACTATCGCAGCTTGAACAACAACTATGTGCGACATCCGCGACAACAACAACAACAGAAGCAAGTGCAAAACAAAACGAAGTTGCATTCTCAACTCTACACAAAAAATGCAAAAGGAACAAATCCTCAACTTGGTGCTAGCCAGACAAAAATAGTCAAATGCTAATGAAGTTCATAGCACAAAAGTGGGATACAGAGACAGAGTCATGATAGCTTTTAACCAAAGGCAAGATTCTCAAGACTTAGGCTCTTCCTCAAAGCTTATAGGATAATGAGAGAGGGGCCCCCTATGAAGTAAGGACTGCACAAGTCACTGTCACTGACAGGGTTTTGAATAACTCGCCCAACGAACCGTAAAAGTGCCTGGGGACAGACGCGTCTGTTCACACAACAGTATAATTGCTAACGTGGATGGCCCCTTTCTTTTTCCTTCTCTCCTACCACGGCAACTCTGTTAGTAAGATATGTGAATGCACGTTTCTTGAGAGAGGCTAGGTGCGGATCTCCTACTTAACGACCTCAGTCAGGTCTTTGGCTTTAGCTAATGTAGCTATTAGTCAGACCAATAATTTTGACAAACATCTTTTCACGCCCATCTCATATTTGATGACTTTGAGTTCTAAGCATCTCTTTATCGACCTGGAATGGGATGCTGTGTTATGGTAGTGTTTCAGAAAGGACTGGATTCAAAGTAAGGTCGATCTTTTTGGATCAGGACGGTAAGTTAGTGGCTTTGGACGTTGGCAGTTGCGAATCGGGTGCCTTCAGGAAAGTGGCCGTCTATGCTCCGACAGGAGCAGGACGGCTATATTTCTTCGGACATTTTGAGGTGTTCCTGTAGACCTCCCGCTCATTAATCTTAGGGGATGATTGGAACGCCGTCTTAAAATACAGTACCAGTCAAGTGCTGGAGTCAGTGATATCCACTAACTCCTTCTCCACAAAACTGATGTCTCGTGCCGAAAATTAGAAGTAATTGTTGTTGTTGTTTTTATGGTAGTGGTGGTGTTGGTGTTGGTGTTGGTGATGGTAGGTGTTGTTTCTGACGTAATAGTTACTTCAAGGTTTCCTGTTTAATATTCAGTGGGGCCGAGTCAAAACTGTTGAACTGAGGTGCTCTTGAGAAGTTATCACTTGACAGAACTCTCCGTAGCAAGTGGGATTTGTCGGTAGAGCGACACTCTGAATTGCGTACATATCGATGTTATACGGTTCGTTATTTGCCATTTCTTCTCTATGTATCTTAGGTATCCAATGGCGATTGATATAATTTGGTAATTTTACTGTGAATATTTTTCGTTGTGCCTTTTGCTTTATATGGCAGGATTTTCTTTCTCTCCCAGAAACAACTAATACTAATAGTATTACTGCTATTCTTCTTCTTCTTCTTCTTCTTCTTCTTCTTCTTCTTCTTCTTCTTCTTCTTCCTC
>NC_068996.1:31941932-31944668 GCF_001194135.2 Octopus bimaculoides | reverse complement strand
CTCCTCCTCCTCCTCCTCAGCGACGAGCATCGGCAACCTACCCGACCCGTCTTGATACTTTACTACTAGTAGCAAAGTGTTATAGCCCTTCTCTTTCATCGTCATCATCATTCTGTATTCTCTTCATCACTGTTGTTATCGTCATTCTATTGCTATCAAAATTGACATTGTCGGCAATATATCTATTAATGATTTGTACGTAAACGGTAAATCTGAAGACGTCGAAATTTTCACTGAAATAATTTACGGAAATAATGAATTATAAGATCCACAACTGAAAATTTTTCTTCTGCTGATGTTTTAAAAGCTCAGTTTTATATTCCTTTTAAAGCAGCCTCTTTCTGTTTCTCTCAAAGAAGTGCTCAAACTAGTTGAGACAATTAACTTTGTACCTTTCTCTCAACTAATTTGAGTACTTCTTTTACAGCCTAGTATAAATTCTTGGTTTTCTAACACAAAACTATTAATATTGAATAATTATCATTGACTCTTCGAGCACTTCATACAGGCTGCATTATGAATAAATACTGTTTGGGTTTTTCGACGAAGAATGTCCCTATACCTTCGAAGAAAGCATATATGGAGTCACTTACCCACAAGATCACTGAATTAATTACTTCCCTTTGCTAATTTGGTTTTGTGGTTTATGCTGTACTTTTTATATGTGGTCATTGGTGGGCTGTGGCTTTTTGAGCCGATGACCTAACGGTTTTATTCTGCAATTAACTTTGTACCTTTGTCTCAACTAGTTTGAACACTTCTTTTACAGCCTTGTATAAATTCTTGGTTTTCTAATACAAAACTATTAATATTGAATAATTATATATATATACATATATTATTTAATAGACACAATTTATATATATTATATATATATATTATTTGATAGACACAATACATATTTTATGTGCTACTAATATTTTCTTGCACTAAACAAAGTTTTATAATACTCTGATATCTAGGCATAGTCATCAGGCACAGCCCACATAGCATGAACTAAAAATTGATTCAATTGATTAAATTTTTAGTTCGTTATGCCATGTGGGCTGTGCCTGATAACTCTACCGAGATATCCGACGTGTTATAATATATTGGTTGTCATGTTCTCAGCACAAGAAACTATTAGTAGCACAAAAAACATGTATTGTGTCTACTAAGTCATATTTATCTTTCACCAGATGGAGTACTCTTTTTGTTGATCTTACCATCACGGAACTGCATATATATATATATATATATATATATATATATATATATATATATATTACAAAAACGAAATAAAACTACACGTGGATATGTAGGGGGGAAAGTAAGAAGAAAAATAAGCGAAAATGCACATTGGAAATCAAAAAAAGTAAAGGCTTTTATTTCGTATATGCATGTGTAAAATTACTGAGAATAAATTTTGTTGAATTTGCTGGTTTCCTATGTAACGTTTTGCTCCATTTTTGTAACAAACCCGTTGTATATTAAAGAAATGAAGATGTTGTATATTGTTCATGTGACGACGTGATTTACAACTACTAAACTGGTAATACCCTCCAGGTTGCCGGAGTAGCGAGAAGTCATTGCTGTTACAATCTCTGTAATGCCCCAGCACTATCAGCGTATTTTTTGCCTTTGATTTTCTAACGAGAAATACATTTTGCTAAAGAAGTTGAACAAATATAATATACATACCTAATTACAGTTGTAATAAATCTTAACTATGTTCTTTCATTACAGTGAAGCAAATTTGAGAGACACTTGTTCAAAGGATCGTTTATTTGTGACAGTTTGGCGTTTAGATAGCAATATTATTTTGTTGGTACATTTATAGTTGTTTTGGTCTAGGTAATTGTTTATAGAGTAAACCAAATAGACTGCAGCTACTAGAGTCCCCTCTGTTTTTCTGAAATGTTATATTTAAGGCTGTGTAATAAAATATGACCTTCTCTTTAGTTATTTATTTTTTTTAAGATAATGTGTAATTCGAAAAAAAGATTCGGCTGACATTCGTAGTCACGTAAATTCGGTTTTATTAGCTTATATTGTTACAGACATAATAAGCCCTTAACTTATATCGTAGAATAACTTTTAACTTGCCTTCATTGCAGACGATTAATGTTCTATTTTTATTTATTTGTTACACAAAATTTAGTTATTACTAGTGTAAGGTTAGGATTTTATTTGATTTATTGATTATTGTATCATGGATATGTTTCAGTTCACTAATAGGAATGATTCAGATATGTTATTTGAAATTTATTCCTTGACCTTCTGTTGAATTACCTGAAATGTGAATGTATTTAGATCAGAAAATATTTTAGTAAAATCATTTTCTTTAAATGTTTTTAAAGCTTACATATTTACAAATAAAATTTATTCTAAATTGATGATAACCTGAACTCTAAAAGTGGTATTTTCTTTTTATCGATAGTCAATTTTTTTTTTTTTTTTACTGAAGGATTTGTAAAGAAACTATTAAACAATCACCCTTGCCCTTTTTCTTCTCCATTCGTAATGAGAGATTCCCTAAATCTTTGCCGATCAACTGTTACAACTGTCTCACGAAAGTATAGTTTATTTTGTAACCATTTAGGAAATAAAAAATTAGCTGTCGCTAATAGGAAAGTACCCCAAAATATATCAAGATGAACAAGCGAGGGAACCTCTACGTAGCCACGAAATGGATTATCAAATAGACAAATCTCCATCAAATTACAAACTATATTAAAAAGAAGACTTATGTAGTCT
>NC_068996.1:31940166-31941867 GCF_001194135.2 Octopus bimaculoides | reverse complement strand
TCTTGATTACGGCGTTCATTTATGTTGGACAAAGGATTAAGCACAAGGAAAAACTTTCACTGATTTATATGAAGAGAATTAATGTATCCCTTTTTCATCTACTTTCAATTTCTCTTTTAGAATGACTTTTACAGCATTTTCACCGGTCCGCTAAGGTCGATGGAACTGTTATTTTATAAGAAATGTAGAAAGGAGTGTATTATTCTATATATTCTATATCAATCAGGATATTACTGGCAGCTGGATATTTTTTTCATCTATCATGAATATAAATGTTATCTGGCATGAATTTTTATTGTTCATATTTTACCTTGTCACTCAAAACAAAATAAAACAAAACAAAACAAAATTGAAAAACTAAACACAACTAAACGGACGCATTAATTGCATACGTCCAACGTAATTTTCCATGTCTACCAAACATGGTAAATAACATTCCGAAACTGCATTGGGTAGACAGAGAAAGTACTGCTCTGATAAATGTTTGCTATGATCTCCACAACAATTATGAAGCGCAAAATATGTGTACCGAAATCCCCGAAGAAGCCGATTAATGGTGTTTTGATGGAATTGAGAAACAACTCAAACTCAACATATAGAAATCGGGGAATCAATTAATCTTAAGTAATAGTGTTTGGTCACCGAATGCAGCAAATCGCAATAATACTTGGTTATTGAGTGCAGCAAATCCTCTGATTCCGTTCCAACAGGTTAGGAGTTGCTACAACACACTGAGAGACTTGAAGCAACTACTACTGATTTTCGTTTTATCTGACCTCATTCCATTCATCTTTACTACTACATACCGCATTCAGATTTAACAGGTTTACATACAGTAGTAATTCAGCACTACTACTATGTCGGCTATGATAATCAACAATTCTTGCACCAACTTACAAGTCGAAATAGAAAAATTGTTTGACCCTTCTCCGAAAAGTTTACTCTCACGATACATAAGACAACTGTAAATTTGAAGCAAGTGACAGGCAGCAACATCAAGGATCGTTAATCTGTTCCACATCCATCCATATGACGTAGACACGTAAAGATCACTTACCCATACAGTATAACAGGAAAAATTGTCCACACGTCCGCCACAAACACCTTTCAGATCCTAGGCCCTGACGTACAAAGGGTAACAAGTATATTTTCTTCCATTCAAGACTGTACCAGAATTCTCTCTCTCTTTCTTTCGCTCCCCTATCTCTCTCTTTCCCTCTCTTTCTCTCTCTCTCTTTCCTTCTTTTTTTCTCTCTCTTTCCCCTCTCTCTCCCTCTTTTTCACTCTCTCTGAGAATATACATCCTTCAATTGAAAGTCATAAAACGAAAAGCAATAAAAAACAGCATTAAAATAGTAATCACAAGCCTAATATAGGCATTTCACATCCTAATGCAGGTCACAAAAACACTTTCACCAAACATGCAAACACCTAACTAAATGAAAAGACAGGGTTAAATGCTTATACCAAAGAACTAGTGAGATAATATCATTTTACTGACCTGAATACCATTATTATTATTTACACGATTGTAGAACCCTGCACCGTATGACAATAACATTTGCACCGAAAGCATTTATATGTGTGTATGTATATATATATATATATATATATATATATATATGTATGTATGTATATATGTATATAAATATATAATTATATGTATACATATACACATATACATATATACAAATATACATA
>NC_068996.1:31938389-31939838 GCF_001194135.2 Octopus bimaculoides | reverse complement strand
TATATATCGCTGCTATTATGCAAAAGTATGTCCAAAACATTGATTTCTTTCAAAAGACGAAAAACTAGTTTCACCATTCCATAGCAAAACCGTTGTACTACACTTTTACAATCTTTTGGTACGTTCGCATCTGAAACAGCTGGAGATACGATAGTTTGACCTAAAGAATCAGCTATTGCAAGCAAAAATAGATATTGAGGAAACTGCAGTTGGCCAAATTTGGACATATGACAGTTTAACATGATATCAATGATGTGTGTGTGTGTGTGTGTGTGTATGCATACATATATGCATCTGCTATATTTACTACATTTAGAAAACCGAAGCGGGTACTGCGCATGGTCTCTAATAAACGTTGTCAGTTTTATATATATATATAACATATATACATACATGCATATATATTCCTTTCTGCCATTTCATTTCCGTGTTCTAGGACGATACCTACAGATTCATAGGAAAGGAAAGAAATATTTTCCTGATGAGTATAGTTAAGACAAGTTATTCTTGCCTGTCTGGTAAGAAAATTCATTTCGTTCTATGCTTCCAAACTTCATATTGTTGGTATTTGGGCTTAAAACTAAAGAGCTCGAATAAATTACTGGAGGTCATATTCTGCCACTCCTCTTCCCAAATATTAACATTGCTTAAAATATGTGTCTAATTTCCCAGACAAGATGATCTATTCCTTGGTGTCTGCATGAAATACAAAGCGTTTGCACTTAAAAAAAATATTGTGTCTTTATAAGCATTTTAAGAATTCGGCATCTGGATGTAATGTTTTTAAAGGATAGTTATTTTCTTTACTTCAATGATTTTGTTTTAACGTATAGCTCTACTGTCTCTTTATTTAGGGCTGAGGTCCTAATCTCTACTTTCATAATATTTGCAGGTCATTCTTGAAACAATTTGTGCTTCTAACGATGTGCTTTCAGTTCGACATCCGTTTGGGAGACGTTGGGTTGGTTTCAATTAAAATGAAGAATGAAGCACGCTGTGTGTGGGTTCAATAATCCAACTCTCTCTGAAAGAAGTCTCCCGTTTTTACCTGTTGAAAGATGGTTTCATGACCTATAATTAGGATGTTGAAACTTGTTGTTTGATTGCATGCATTGTTTCAAGATCATTCAAGATTATTTTGTTTTTTTAGGCAACATTGGGACAGTTTGCGTATCAAATTGACTGCAGAGAAGGATGTCATGGTCCGTGATAAATTTGCATCCGAAGCATCGCGGGAAGATAGCCGCTGTTTGACCATTGAATGTGGGGCATAAGTTGGTTTTCCTATCCGCGTGTGACTCGAACACACATCCCTTTGTTAACGCGACTAAATGTAGGAAAGCATACTTTTTCTGTCGGGTGCTTATTTGCCCCATTATTAGACTATTTTACCTAGTCATTGCACGGTGATCGCTATAAGCTTTAGGCTTATATAAATACCATATATAT
>NC_068996.1:31931500-31937662 GCF_001194135.2 Octopus bimaculoides | reverse complement strand
TATATATATATACACATTTATATTTATATATATACATGCACACACGCACACGCACTTGCACGTAAACAAACTCACACACACATATATGTACGTATACATACATACACGCACATACATGTGTGTGTATGTATGTACGTATTTATTTAGTGTGAACAACTTTATAGTAGCACGGCTGCTTGCATACTATAATTCTACGGCGCTCATCATGAAAATTGTAAACATTTATGAGATATTATTTATTTCTTGAAATGTTGTAATATAATATCTACATGGATGCAGTAATAGAACAATATATTAGTTTATGTTACGCTATGAAATGAAACCCGATGTGTTAGAGAAGCTCACAGTATTCTAACATACGTATATTTTATGAAGAAGTATGATATGCCATTAATCAGACTTACTAATAAATATATGAAATAATACCATACGCTCCTTACATTACTTTTGCATATATTAATGCAAGAAGTGTTCTTGAAGACAGATCTTACGATCTTATCGAAGCTATCATGTTATATAGGGAGATTATCATGTTAATAGCAAGATTATCACTTTTGTTCAGTAGATTGGTAACGTTACATTATGCGTTAGGAGTTAGATATTACTAAATAGTTGTTATTGTGTTAATAAATGGTGATTACTATGTTAACAAATAGATAAAGCTATGTAAACAGCTAGATATTTTCCCGGTGGGTCGAAATGAAAATGAGAAATTAGTTTCTTTTTAATGTCATATTTCAATACAGAAGTACAGACACTTTGGCGTTCAACATTACCAATTGTTTTTTAAACTCGTATTAATTCGATATTTATATTTTCATTCTCTTTTTAATTAGAGTTTCTTGACTTGCAGAGGCGAGGTTATATAATGATTTGAGGGAATGACGTTTGAAAATGCCGTAGTTTCTTATTATCCGATGACTAGCAACTTTGTTAATTTGGTTCGACGGATCGTATCCCATATACAAATTATGAAGTCCCAAAATTTAACTTTCAATAATTCAATCAACCAATTTATGAAACAAGACGTATGATAGAAAAAGCTGATCTCATTGCAGTAAGGTATGCAGGATACTATATAGATGACAACGTTTATTAGAGACCATGTGCAGTACTCTCTTCTGTTTTACAAATGTAGTAAATATAACAGATAAGCATATATGAATCTATGTACACACACACACACACACACACACACACACATGTATATGTATATGTCGTTGCTATTATGTAAAAGTGTTGAAAGTCCAAGACGTTGATTTTTCAGGAAAGAGTAGTTTCACCATTCCATAGCAAAACTGTTGTGCTACTCTTCGCCAATTTTTGTTATCTTCGCATTCAGCTGAAAAAAATTATTTTATAGTTCACGGTTAGCAACTGGGGTTGCTGTATATGCGAATAAACATTCAAATTTAATAAATGGAGTTGGTAAAATCCAAGCCACATATGTTTCCTAGCTAACAGTACCCCAGAAGCAGTAATTACTCAACGAGAAGTACTTCGCTAGCTACACATCGGGTCTAAAATGCCTTAGTCAAATGAAGGTTACATTGTTGTCAAGGGTTTCGTGTTAGTTCACAAGAGATTTGATCGGAAAATTTGGGGCCCGTAAAAACACGCCTAACTATTTTGATATCCCATTGTGGGCAAGTGACTCGGCCCAAGTTACCGACTGCGTAGGTTGTTATCTGCCTCATGGTCTCCGGGATCAATTCCCTAATATCTCTGGTGGTCTATATAGGGATGATGCTCTGTTTGCGTTTCAGAACTCAAGTAACCACGAAATAGAACAAATCAGGAAAAGAATCAGATTTATTTTAAATGTAGGCCTTAGCGTCACCTTCAGTTACAGTATTAAAACTTCTAATTTCCTAGATATCACTCTAGATTTACAAAACAGCACATTCTACCCTACCATAAACCCGATGAGAACCCTAATTATGCTAACTTTTCCTCCAATCACGCCCCCACCCACCTCTGTCCTAAAATCCATCGTGGACAGCGTATATTACAGGAGTTCACCCTTATCCGCCAGTAAAGAAATATTCGATCAATACGCTGAATATTATAACTGTGCTTTAAACGTGCCGGATATAAGAATCCGATCGACTACATCCCTATATGAAGCGACCCTCCCTCCACTAAACCCGGCACCATGGATACATTTGCCATTTTAGATAAAGCACGAAGTATTCCCTGTATTTTACTGTCCCTCTATTTCCTCAAATTTTATCGTAGAAGCAAACCCAATGGGTACTCCTCCCACCCTGTGATCATGGATTCCAAATCTTCCGCTGCCCATCGAAATCAGCACCAGCGCGCACCTCTATACCCTAAGCTATACTCGGGTGACCCTCTTAACCGGAATAAACGGACCATGATATGCAACAAGGAATGATGGAAATAATATTAGAAACGAGAACAATCATAAACTACACCGCCTGACGACTCACTCAATACCCTAAAAAATATCAATCCTAACGCCGCGATGGATAATAAATATAACACCAGGTTAACACTAGATAACCAGAACCCTGTAAATTCATCTCCAGCATCTTCTAGAATCCTATGCAGCTGTAGACGCCCCACTTTCTGTCCTCTAGATAACAGATGCCTCACAAAAAGTATAGTAGACAAATGCACGGTATTAGCTGAGAATTCTAATTATGTATACATCGGATCGTGCAGCACCATCTTCAAAGCCCGAGTGGTAGCCACTATTCTAGCTTTATCTTAGTCAATTCAGCAAGAACTAACTTTATCTTAGTCAATTCAGAACCTAAAACAAAACTCAATTCCTTATAATTTTAAATGGTCCACAGTTACCCATGCCAAATCATATAACTGTTATAACAACAAATGCGATCTATGCATCGCCAAAGTCTTTTTCATTATGCAATCCACTAATCGTCTGAATGAACGAAACCATCTAATTTTTAATTGCAGTCTACCTGCGTCTGCGCTCATATGCGCTTGTATAATTTTACTGTTAAGCGATAAACTACCAACTTACCTTGAACTCTTATGTTTTTCTACTGACCAGAAACATCTTCCACCTCTCTTTCTTTCTCCCGCTCTTCTAACAAATTCTAGTTTTCTACCACTACTATATCTTCTCTTTCTCTCCCCATCCTGACATTCTTCACTTTTATTTTTCTTTGACTCTGTTTAAATGTATTTACATGGTGCCACAATATAATTATTTATTCATTTTACAGTAGACATAATAAATGACGCCAGCTTTAATTCACGAAGACTTTCCCCTAGATGGCTTCAAAGGTACCAAGCTTTTTCCCGCTACTCTTCTCCCTCTCCTTTTTTATTAATTCGTATTCTTTTTCTTTTTCTTAACAATTTTAGAGCTTTGCCAACGACTATATTTTACTTCTTCACATGCTTTCCTTTTTGTTTTCTCGCTCTGTGCTTTCCACGCATTTTCAATCAAACCTCCTGCGAGTTAACATGGGACCCCTTGATGACAATGTAACCTTCATTTGACTGAGGTATTTTTGGCTTTATGGTAGGTATCGGAATACTCTTCGTTGAGTAATTACCACTTCGAAGGCTCTACTGACTAGGAAAGATATGTAGCCTGGATTTTACCTGCTCATTTCCCTAAATTTGGAATTTTATTCGCAAACACAGCAACCCCATTTGCTAACTGTGAATTATAACTTTTTTCAGCTTATACATACATACTTACATACCTACATATATAATATAATATAATGTACTATAATATAAATATATGCTTATAACCTTGAGCTTTTGTTTGTCCACCACCAGCGCTTACAAGACAAATCGGTGCTGGTTTGTTTATATCCACGTACAGAAAAGTACCAGGCTTTAAAAAAAACGTAACTTGAGTTCGATTCAACTGACTAAAATCTTTCAAGGTGATGCCTCACCATAACTTCAGTCCAATGACTCAGACAAGTAAAAGATAAAAAATATATGTATATACTTTAGGTATATACTGTAAATCCTCGAGTATTATCCGCATTTTTTTCCAAAAATTTAAAGGTCAAAATCCCTAGTGCGCACTATATACGAAGTTAAAAATGAAAAATATTTTCTAAGCAATGTCCGAGTCTCTATTTGCTGTCCGGCAATGTTTATTCAGACGCATTTTGTGATGTCGGGCTTGTAACTGATAGTGATAAATATGTAAAAGCAATATACTTAATATTTATTTTTCACTGACGTTGTTACTGTTATTTCTTTATTTTCTGCAAACAAAGTGCACAAAAAAGCTGCACGTTTGCATTATGTTATATATACAATAATTATAAAGGTCGTTACTGTATATATGTTTACAAACCAAGGACGTTATATAGACCTCCTTGACTCAAGTTAGAGAAGGGGTGCGTATTATACACAAGGTTTAGGTTTTTCAGAGGTACAGCCCCCTAAAAATCCCCTGCGTATTATACTCAAGGGCGGACTATACTCGAGGATTTACGGTATATCTGAATGAGTGTGTGAGTATGCATATATATATGTGAGTGTGTGTGTGTGTGCATGTGTGTGTGTGTGTGTATGTCTGTCTGTTTGCGCGTACGCGGATGCTCATTTCTATATACGCGCTTGTAAGTCAGTTTGCGAGATTGAACAGCTAATATTCATGTGTTGACTATTAAAGTAGAGTGAATGATTGTATACGATCAATAGCGTATGTGATAATTGGTCGCTCATTGCTAATGAAGATTTTGTATTTTTTGTGGGTTTCTGTTACATTTACTCGTACTTTTATTCACTTTCTTCATAATATCATAACAATTAGCTTAAATGTAACAAATAGTCTACAAGATCTAGCTATAAAAGTGTTTAGTCTATACTCTGTCTTTCTCGCTTGGCGCAAAGTTACACATGTACAATGAAGAGCGTAGTTACGTGAATCGATCTCAGTCCCTGCCTGGTACTTCTTTTATCGAGCGCAGTGAGAGAAATGAAGCAACAGGCCCCGGCGGATTTTCAATCAAACGTGGAAACTGAAGCTGAACAATTTTTTGCAGGCGTGGCCGTGTGGTAAGAAGCTGGCTTCCAAACCACATGGCTCCAGGTTCAGTCCCACTGCGTGGCACCTTGGGCAAGTGTCTTCTACTAAAGCCTCGGCCCGACCAAAGCGTTGCAGAGAATTTGATAGACGGAAACTGAAAGAAGCCCGTCGTATATATATATGTGTGTGTGAGTTTTTGTGTCTCTGTTTGTCCCCCACCATCGCTTGACAACGGATGTTGATATATTTATGTCTCCGTAACTTAGAAGTTCGGCAAAAGAGGCTGATAGAATAAGTAGAAGGCTTATTAAGTCCTGGAGTCGATGTCTTCGACTAAAACTCAGAAACTGGAACTGATAAATGAACACCTTAAGAAGTCCATTATTTTCATAACAGAATAGCACGGACAATTACGTATTCACTATGAGCTTCGGCGTATCATATTGCACGCGATTTTTTGTGCTCTAGAGTAGCATACACCAGCTTTTGCACTAGGTAAGCATTTACGGGGATGGGAGTGCTGGCACTCTCATGAAATTGTATGACATTTAAAAGTGCCACCTGATATTTCAACATAATATAATTAATACATCAACCAAATAAATTAATCCAATTCAATGCCATTCAATGCAATATAAAATATCATAATATACTGGGTACAAAATACCTGTGATAAATGTAGAGAAATTAAATACGAGTCTCGAATATCTATTGTAGAGTGCAGATCAAAACATTCAGTAGCCGGTCAGAATATTTAACAATCAGAAGGCTTAAAATTCAGTATATATAACCTTGAAATTCCGACATATACAATCATAAGTAGCACAAAAGGCAAAAATTCAAATACAATGATCAAGGTGATCCAAGAATAGGATATCACTCGGGTGTTCGTTACTGGTTGGTCGACTGGTTGGTTGGTATGTTGGTTGGTTGATTTGTTGGTTGGTTGGCTGGTTGGTTGGCTGGTTGGTTGGATGGTTGGTTTGTTGGTCGGTTGTTTGGTTGGATGGTTGGTTGGTTGGTTGGTTGGTTGGTTGGTTGGTTGGTTGGTTGGTTGGTTGGTATGTTAGTTGATTGGTATGCTGGTTGGTTGATATGTTGGCTGGTAGGTTGGTTGGTTGACTGGTTGGTTGGTCGGTCGGTTGGTTGGTTGATTGGTTGGT
>NC_068996.1:31916762-31931467 GCF_001194135.2 Octopus bimaculoides | reverse complement strand
TATGTTGGTTGGTTGGTATGTTGGTTGGTTGGTCGGTCGGTCGGTCGGTCGGTCGGTCGGTTGTTCGGTTGGTCGGTTGGTTATTTGGTATGTTGGTTGGTTGGTGGGTTGATTGGTATGTTGGTTGACTGGTTGGTCGGTTGGTCGGTCGGTTGGTTGGTTGGTTGGTTGGTTGGTTGGTTGGTTGGTTGGTTGGTTGGCACAGTATGGTGCATCATTGAATTTTGTGTATTTCATTACAAAGAAAGCTGTATACCAGACAACTTATTGAGAAGAAGGTAAGTCCTTAGACACGTAAAGCGAAACGTTTACTCCTTCGATAAAGAATCTTCCAGTTTACACGTAGATACAAAAACAAAAGAAATTCTTACAAAATAAAAATGTGGAGACAAATTTGATCAGTCACATACGAAAGAAAGACATAGTAACCACATGAAGTTTTCAAGATGAACTCACAGAAAAGTCGTGCAGATGCGAGTCTGATAGAAGTAATTCCGAAAACCTTTTGCATCATGAACAGATACAAAAAGACTAAGACTTTCAAACTAGCAAGCTTAAGCACATGCACGTTGTATTGTTTATTGAAACAGCGTAAAAATAATTTAATCGGTAACTCTAGATGCAGGTTAAGCAACACAATGTTAAATGAATTAGATGTAGCGAGCATGAATGCGTCATGGTATTAATATCGTCAAGGATCATGGAAGATGCCCGTTTAAGACAATAGAATTTGTAATATCATCATTAATTAGTTCAATAATATCGAAAACAAAATTTTACCGTAAATTTATTCAGTTTGATATCGTGGAGTTAGGTCGCTTCTTTTCTTAGTACCTATTTCTCCAACTACCTGGAATTCGGTAGATATTATACCACTTTGATGCACGCTGGCATCAATATTATTTTGAACGTTAGAAAATCACTGTTGCTCTAGAAGCATCGAACCTGGTTAGTTTACGCGTAATTAAGATAAAAACAGTAGTCATAGGACTACAAAGAGGTGAACTTCTATGAAAAACTTCCAATGGGCGAAGGAGTGGCTGTATGGTAAGTAGCTTGCTTACCAACCACATGGTTCTGGGTTCAGTCCTACTGCGTGGCACTTTGAGCAAGTGTCTTCTACTATAGCCTCGGGCCGACCAAAGCCTTGTAAGTGGATTTGGTAGACGGAAACTGAAAGAAGCCCGTCATATATATGTATATATATATATATATGTATGTGTGTGTATATGTTTGTGTGTCTGCGTTTGTCCCCCCCCCCAACATCGCTTGACAACCGATGCCGGTGTGTTTACGTCCCCGTAACTTAGCGGTTCGGCAAAAGAGACCGATAGAATAAGTACTAGGCTTACAAAGAATAAGTCCTAGGGTCGATTTCTTCGACTAAAGGCGGTGCTCCAGCATGGCTGCAGTCAAATGACTGAAACAAGTAAAAGAGTAAAAGAATGTTAATGACCACTGTATAAAAGGGAATATAAAGTGAAAGGTTTCCTACTTTCATAAAGATACGTCCAATTTATATATAGATGGCAAATTGTGTAATCCAGAGTTCCTAAGCTATGTACAATGAATTATTTTGCATTCCTATCTCTGGACAATATGATCTGATCCCTTAACTCTGTGATTTGCACCCTACCTTACATTTTTGTGGATTCGTATTTAGTATTATAAAGAAAAATGGCAGTCAATATATTTAGACTGTTATACTTTAAGAATATAATATAATGCAATTTAATATATATAATATAATATGTATAACCGAACTTGTTTTTAATGTATTTTTTTTTCACACAAACATGTTCAACAAAGTGACGAAGAAATCATTTACATTAACAAAGATTCCATACATCTGCTTAATGTAATTAACATGTAAAAGATAAAATAAATGCATCTTCAGTTTATCTTCAGACATGCATATATTTGATATAGCTGTCCGATCAAGACTGGATAAACGAGTCAGTAGGAAACTCATGAATCAATCTTTTATTCATTCATACGTGTCAAAAGCTAAATGTTCCTTAATCCTAATAAAGATGCATTTCCTTACCAGATATAGGTAATAACATTCCTAAGTTGCTACAGCTATATAGGCGTTCCACAATTTCATTTGTGCTCTACATTTTACATCCGATACTTGTATGTCACGACAGGATTATTGTAATACAAATTCGTAAGTAACTAGATATTGTCATATTGAATGTTTTTGAATTGCATTATTTTATTTTGTCTTGTATGATATTTGTATTATATTGAATCAACGGATGGAATGTTTTGGTGGCGTACAGTTTCATAATTAAATCGTTATCTGTATCAAACAACCATTTAATATTAAAGCTAGGAGTGCTATGCTACTTCAGCAGAAAATCTTGTGCACATAAGTGTATCGAAATGGAATGTCAACATCAATAACTGTCCCACCACAGTCTGTACAGAGTGCCCATTTATTTTCGATGCTCTACTATTTGACTTTTAGATTTGATTTTGGGTTAATTACAATAAGAGGCCACCACTAATCTCCTCGCATACCCCATTTTTCTGTATTTCACTGCCAGTCAGTGATTGAGACGACACACTTCTTTGTTCACGTAATACTCTTCATTTTATCAGTGAGCGTTAATTCTTACCTCCATGAATTGCTTTTCTACCCAGCTCTTACATCACTTTTTTTCGTCTTGTTACTATTATATTTACTTTTGACGGTAGGTCATGACTAAAGTTGTGCATGTGAGTATTTGTGTGTGTGTGTGTGTGTGTGTGTGTGTGTGTGTGTGTGTGTGTGTGTGTGTGTTTTAATCAAAATCTTGAAACGTCGATGTCTAGGATTCCTGATAGATGGCGACACTGAACAAACCGGGTGTTTCCACAAATTTTTACCATAAGAGATATTTTCTCGACAGTAACTGCAGTTAATTTGCCTTTTAGCAGTTGAAATATTTCATATATATTAGATAATGAAATCTATGGTATATACCTGGGAGCTTATTGGTAAAACATATTCCCATTTACAGTGTTCGTTGTCTATTTGGTTAATGAAAGAGATGGAAGATAGAAGATACTAGAATATTTATTAATCACAATTGTTTTGACACATCTAACATCGATCCCTCACGGGTGAGATATTCGACAACTGGTTTGGGAAGTCATATATATAGATTTTATCTTTTACTTAATTTAGTCATTTGACTGTGGCCATGCTAGGGCACCGCCGTGAAGAAATTTTAGTTGACTGAATCGACTCCAGAACTTTGTACTTATTCCATCGATATCTTTTGCCGAACCGCTAAGTTACAGGAACGTAAACACACAAACACAGGTTGTCAAACAGTGGAGGGTGTCAAATACACACACATGCATGTGTGTGTGTGTGTCTGTGTATGTATATGCGTATGCGTGTTTGTGTGGTTGTCTGTGTGTTGTGTGTGTTTGTGTGTATATGCGTGTGTGCGTGCGAGTGTGTACGACATGCTTCTTTCTCTTACAAAATAGTCACAAGGCCCTGGTCTGCTTTCCCAAGGTGCCACGCAGCAGGACAGAACTGGGAACTACGTAGTTGGGGAGCAAACTTGTGCTTTCTCACCGTTCAGGTTTTTACTGTATGTGGAAACGGCTGCTCGCAGGAAAATATCCAGTGCGTCAGGCTACTTTATCAACTGAAATATAATATACTCTATCATGGTATCAAGTACTTTTTCTTCCGTTCATTAATTCAATGGAATATACATATATTTATCTCTACCTCTCTTTCCACACACAGAAACACACACACATGTTCATATTTATGTATACACATACTTATCTACTTCCCTAACTCACTCTCTCAAATAATTCATACATACATACATACATACATACATACATATATCCATGCATACATACATACATACATACATACACACATAAATACATGCATACATAGTGCTGAAAAGTGAAGAAAACAATATCTTACGTTTTGGACGTGAGCTTCTCAGAAAGTACTCTCTTCCTAGTGACCTCCCTTACAACCCAAAATCAGCCGGACCAGCATTCCTCAAAGGAGACCCGGAGGTGTAACGTTCAGCATAAGTCTCGTTTGGACTCGTGACCATTACATCACATCACACTTCGAAAGCTATGCATTTGCAATCCTCGAACAGAAGATTGCTATTAAATAACTAATCAACAAAAGAGACAGTAAAGCAACCGAAAATGTAGAACATGTCATATTTCTAAGGGAAGATATCAGACATGTGATTAGCAGCTGCCTAAGAATGTCATCAAGGTACTTCCTCCCTATGGAACACGACGTTGTCGCAAAAACAATATACGATGCCATCCGGTGAATAGACTATCCTGAAATATATATAAAACATCTATCAAATGTAAGCAAAACTGGCCGAGTATTGTTGTTTGGGGCAGTCAAGGAAAAGTATGTACTGTCATAGAGGTCAGCTGTCCAGCTGATCTGAATATCTCTGAAAATCAAAGAGAAAGAGGATAACTTTGAACAACCTCCAGCTTCTATACTCGGATTACAAATTCACATTTATACCAATAATAATTGGAGCACTTGATTTTATAAGTAAATGCCTAACCGTCAGTCTGGGTAAGCTTGGATCATCATAAAAAAGAAATCAACCAACTGACTCTCATATTACAGCTACAATCTGTGAACGGAACGGTAAAACTATGCAAGACTTTTCTCAAGTTTCAAATGTGGCATTGTTTTTATCTACGTTTTAAAGATGAAGCTTTGTATCTTTGTTAGAAACTAGACTCTTCTTCAAAGGAAGAATTTAAATTAGGAAAAACATACATACATACATACATACATACATACATACATACATACATGCATACACACATAGCAGCTGTAACAAAACATGTGTCACTAATGGATATTACAGCCAAATAAAGAAAATTTGAACCTCATAACTCTCTGCATTCAATAAAACAGTGTCTCACAATGTGTTTGTCGTGCCGGTACTCATACCATCATTTGGGCTGCTTGATTGGATGCTTGATGAGGTACCATCCACTCTTGCCATTTTCTCTACTTTGACCCAAATTTGAATAGACTTACTTGAGGACAGCACTTCCCTCTCCACTCGCAATTTCCTTTTCAAGCAAAACTTGAAGAAGTCAATGAGAGCTCTACCAGATGTATCTGTCCTCATGCCTTTCAGTCTTGGCCATCAAACAACCTCTTTCGCACAGCCTACCCGATTGAAGGTGGGAGGCGGGACAAGCATCACTACGAACTCGGCCGACTGATAAATCTGTCCCTCACGTGACAGCAGCTATTCGACATAACCCCACAAGTCAGCAATGCTCGAACACTGAACGAGTAGGTGCTGAACGGTTTCGTCACTCTGCGCGCACCTCGGACAAGCCCGTCTGACAGCATATCTGTTCCTGTAAAGTTTATCTCGAACCTATACCGTCTCTAGGTAGTACTGCGAGGCCAAGGACATCTGGAAATTATACATGATAGTTCCCGACCGGAAAGTCCTCTCGAACGGATTAGCCAGCTCGTTTTCGTCTGCACAGACTAATTAAAACTGAGGGGCTGCCTGAGCATGAACTTGAAGCTATGAAGAGACAAATTAAAGAAAGTGTCGAGCACTTCAGGTGAAGAAGATGTGTTACAGGAGAATGAATTGGAAACAGCAGAGCTAGATGATACTGTTCAAAGTAATGGACTCGAAAAGGTATCAAATACATATTCTGATGACATTTATATATTTTTTATCAACAAACTACAGGTCCTGATCGAGTACTGACAGGAAAATCAAATAATAATAGGGTGTTAATTTAGTAAACTACCAGTAGCAGACGATTATCTCCTACTAACTACATAAATACGAGTGCTTATATGCACGAGTTCACATGAAACTTGTGATAATACAGTATTCTGTGTTCTAACACAAGCATCCACTTTTAAGTGTAGATAAATATTACATTTTGGCATTAATACTGCTTCTGTCACTATTAATTAGGTTTCAAATAATCAATACATGGTACAATTATTAACAGTTGGAGAAAAGATGAGTTACAAAGACCTGACTACTCATGTTACATGGAGTACTTCAGCCAATAAGCGATATTGACAAGTTGTATCTAACTAGGCACAAAGGTTGGTGAAGGTTTATCAGATGTGATAGCTATATAACCTCAGATGGAAATAGTTTGGGATAGTATGTCAGTGGTGTCATAGAACCCTTGCTTGTCGATACTTCATTAGCTACGGTATATATAATCCTCCGCGTAGCGAATCTTGACAGAAAGTGGAAGTACAAGCGTGCCAGTCTGATCAACCATGGAGTAGGACAAAGCTGAATGGTCGGGTGGTAGTAGACGATGTAGGTCTTCGCTACCTCAACCTTATCTTTCAGAAATAGCTTCCTCTAGACTCATTTCTGAGTGACACTGGTCATTCTTCCACTTCCTGTAATTTAAATAGTCCTTCTTTTTAGCAACCCACGATACTGACATGGATCTGAGTCTTCGAATAGATATTTTGTTTCTTAATGGATTTGCTCATATAATCAATGGTTAAAAAGTAAGCAACTTTGTTATATTGGGCAATTTAAAATATATTGTTTTAACACGAGAAGTAAGAAATAAAATGGTCTGGAATTTTGAATACATCAGTAATATTCAAAAGTTAAAAATTATTGTTTTGAGTATAAAGATTGTTAAACATGCCAAGCGACCTACTGGATAAGACTTTTAAAACACCAAAAATATGGCTTATCTTATAACTACAGAAAACAATAACATTTCCATAAAACTATCATAAAGCATATCGATACCACTACACAACACAAAATCTGTACCATGCCATATTCGAACATGAGTTAACAATAAGTCAACATTGGAATTACTATACCGACGTAAACATACACTACACCAGCTCTACCATAAAAGTTGACCAGAATAACCATTCTGCAAACAATCCTTGTCCTACATCACACCGACACTACCATATACAAACATTTACATCACCCGCGTAGCAGCACTATCGAACATCACACCAACATTACCATGCAATAAATCACGTTACTATGCTTGATGCTAAGCTATCACAGCCCATACCAATAATACGGTAAACGACACCAACGCTACTATACACAACGTCAAATCTCTCATACACCTCATCGATGCAATACTACAATAGACCAACGCTACAATCTGCCACATACCAACACTAGCACATATTAACACTACCATATACCACATGCATACACTGCTCTATACCACAGCATTACTATATATCACATCAACGCTATCATACATTCACTAACATTACCATACTTATAATACATATATACCACATTTATAACACTCTTCATTAATGCAGCCTCTATAAAATCATTCCACCTATCTTAGAAATACAAGCTAATTGCCATTGAAATTATATCCTCTGTCCATAATTTATGAAAAGAAAAATAATGTTCGCATACTTTTAGGCACTCTTCTGAACTGGAATATACATGACTGGGATGCCTCTTCTCATATGTCTACTTAATTGTGATTGCCCTGTTACTAAATCACAGCAGTAACACTGTCAACAATATAATACAAGACACAAACACCATCGTTTACCACACCAATTCTACCAATAAACATCACAAAAATTATCTCAAAATAATGATAGTATGTATTAATTATTTATTGATATTTACATATTTATTGCGATTTTTCAAATGAAGTAAAAAGACAGAATGACAGAATATCAATAATAACTGTTACCATACTGTATCAATTTCTGATATTATTAGTAAATATTTGGTTTTTGTTTCTCTGAGTTGTTTTACTATTTGAAATCTCGGTTTCAAAAGCCGTTATTCGTAGTGTGTCGATAACATATTCTATTTGACTGAAATTTTATCTAAATAAATTAAACTGTTTAAAAATGTCCATATTTACAAACTAAATTATTTGTCTAATGAGATACCTTTTGAAAAGTTATCTGTGGAAATGAAAAAACATTTTTTTACCGCAATATATACTGTGCCACGAAAATGCACTCGAATGCAATATCAGAGTTTACGATATCTGTTTCAAGTGTAACCTTTGACTCAGTGAGATATATTTAGCATTCAAAATCTCCCAACAGATAAACTATGCCATTTGAGATATCTTTGAAAACATCTCATGAGGAAATAGAATATTGAAATGAAACCAGATTTCGCGATTAGATGAAATTTGATGCTCGATTGTGGATACACTGATATGTGAAAGAAACAGTGACAGCTTTGAAAAATCGGACGAGCTGTTATGTACAAGTAATATATATATATATATATATATATATATATATATATATATATATATACACACATACATGCACATACATATATACATATACGAATTAGAAATCTAAGCACATCAACTGAAATAGTATGATAACATAGAGTTCTATTATAAAGCGGTCTTTTGCCATTGTTGTATGTCTTTGTACGGCGGTTGTCCTCTGACAGATATTGTTATATTCCGAAGTTATCGATAGGATGTTTTTGTCTGGCACCGTACGACCCCAGTGTACGACATCCTCAAAAGGTTGGGTCATTATAATCTTCTTTTGAAGGTATCAACAAAGCGTTCTGACTATCCATTAGATCTGGGATGGTATGGCAACATCGTCATATGTTCTCCCGCGAACGTTTCACAATTTTTTAAAAATTCGTTAGACACAAATTGCGTTCCATTGTCAGACACTATCATTAATGGGATGTCAAATCTTGCAAACAATTCTGTAAAGAATTTATCACAGTTGAGGAAGTTGTTTTTTTTTTATACTTGCAAATTTCAGGCCATTTCGAGAAAGAATCAATTACAACTAAATAGTAAGAACCATTTAAAGGACCAGCTACATCGATGTGCAGTCTCGACCATGGAACATCTACTTGTGAACAATATTTACTTTTTATCGTAAGCAATTGTTTTCGCGAATGGTACATTTCGTGTTGATTTGAATATATGTATTGCACCTTGTTTTACTGCAATGTTTTGTTTCAGTCTCTCAGCCGTATTTGAACCTTTGACTGAGGGAACTATATTTTTACACAAAACACTTATGGGCTTATTCCATAAACGGAATAGTTCTATCCACTCTGGGCCAAATAAAATAAGTGAATGTCTTTTTCGTCTGACCTCGAAAAGTTACATTACATATGCATTCACCGATAAAATAATCTTTTTCCAATAATACCATGTGCTACCTTTTTAGATCTTATTAATTTCGGCTTACCGATTTGTTTCCACGTTTTCTCATTTATAATGATAATGTCACTACCTGTGCCGAACATCAATTTTCCACTTGTATTTTCAATTTACACATGTATGAATTTTTTGTGTACAAGATCTAGAAAAGTCGTACATGAAAGAATTTGAAATGGTGGAGACACGCCAGATTAAGAAGTTCATGAAAGTCAAAAGTCAGAGAATGAAGATTGAAGTCTGTTACCCACCTGTAAAAGCAGTAATTATGTACATAATTCTTCATTTCTTAAATATAGAACTGTATTATGAATTTTTGTTTGTTGTATTGCCACCCCTTTTTTTTTTCGATGAAAAACTATTTCTATTTTCTTTGTCCCGACTTTTTGTCACTTCGTTCTGCACAACGAAAACACTCCGTTTTTTTAAATGGAAGATTTTTTTCCTCGAGTGCATACCATCACATGCAAAATATGGGTTTATATTCTGAGGTTTCTCGTTTTATTTTTTTTATTTTTTTTTTCTTTAGAAAGCACTCTCTTTCTCTCTCTATTCAGACACTTCCGCACTGATTTTAATTGGAAACAATCTTTCCGTTCAATTTCCCTTGCGTCGTTAATTCTTCTGTTAATTTCTGTAGGCTTACATCCTGGTTCTGTTCCAGCTTTGCGAGATTTCTAGTTCTAACTTCTGCGTCTTTTTCTGCAGTTAGTCCCTGTGTGAAAATCAGGCATTTGAACATATCTGGAGTTAATTTATCCAGCTTAAACTTCTCATATTCCTTGCTTACTCTACCAGCATATGTGATGTAGTCCTCGTTACTATTTTTTTTCTATGTTCAGACACTTCCACTGAGTGTTGAACAAGAAGCTTTTTTCACTGAAAATCTTGCACAATATATCTAGTGTGTCATTAAAATTTACGTCAGACAGTTTTCTTGGGAGTACAAAATTACTGTTTCGTTCATGTTCTGTTGGCACCAGTTTTCTCAAGATTAAGCGAGTTTTCATTTCACCGTCCCAATCTTTACATTCTTTCTCGAAGGTTTGCTCATATCTTCTGTAGTATGCTTCGAAGGTAACTCCTTCGTCAGATTCGTATTTGAACTCTGTTATGGAGTTCGCGACATAGTCTGACGAGAACACTTTTTCTGACTTTCCTGACGACTTCAGTAATTGCATTTGTTGTTGTAATGTTATTTGTTGTTGTTCTGTTGATGCTCTTGCAGTTGTACCTGCTGTTGTTCTTCTGCTTTCAGATGTTGTTGTTACTGTTTCTGCAACTCAAGCAAACCTACCAATAAATTTTCCATACTTTTACGTTTTTTCCTACAATTCATGCACCAACTTTTTGAGTTTATTAACCTCTCTTCGAGTTTCTATTAACTCCGCGTGAATTGGTTTATCATCGTCGCCACTATTATAAAACGGTCTTTTGCCACTGTTGTATCTGTTTTTGTACGACGGTTGTCGCCCTGACAGATACTATTATAAATCCAAACTCGTCAATAGGATGTTTCTATCTGCCACTGTACGACCCCCAGTCGTACATTGTTATTATCCTCAAAAGTTGGTCGTTATAACGTCTACTCAGTATTAGAGTATAATTACTATATCAGCACAGACACAATTATCTACACAGTCTACACGTATTCTCGTACTCTACGTACTCTCGTACTCTACGTACTCTCGTACTCTACGTACTCTCGTACTCTACGTACTCTCGTACTCTACGTATTCTCTCGATACTGGCCGACGTCACCTTACTTATAGTGACATACTCATTCCACACATCACGTAGGAGCGGTGTACCATTATTACTAATTCCATACAAGTTCACAATTAGGCAAACAATAATGAAGGTATCAAGTGTTGGTAATATACTATATTGTTGATATGCAAGTGTCAAATCCAAATGAAACCGTACATCCGATTCTGGAGTTGTCTTCAGGTGTGGCGTAGGTATAAAGAGAGAAAACGAATGTTATTTAAAAAATACAATTGTTTCAGTAGATTTTTATTGATGTATTCATAAATTACATAATAACATATAATCCACCATCTTCAGGTAAGATTTCAAATAGATGAGATTTCATACATCGGCCCAATCAAATCCAGCATCATCGGACTATTAGAAATCCAATGACGTTGGAATTGTCCGGGTTGTTGTATGAAATCTTACCTATTTGAAATCTTACATGCTTAAAAGTTTACCTAAAGGTTGTGTATGTTATGTTATGATGTAATCTATGACTACATAAATAAAATTCTACCAAAACAGCTGTCGTATAAACGCCATCTATCGTCTCTTGATATGTGTGGGTTCCTCTGTGTGTGTGTATGCATGTGTGTGTGTGTGTATGTGTGTGTGAGTGTGTGTTTTTGTGCATGTATGTATGTATGTATGCATGTACAGAATGTTTAAAGTGAATTATAGATATTGTATATTAAGAAAAAGAAGACAGTCAGAATTTTAGATAATTCCTTTTTAGAGTTTTTATCCATTCATGAGGATTTTTCAAAATAAGTTTCACGAAACTTTCTATAAATTTATTTTCAAAAACCTTCATGTATGGGTGAAAGCGCGAAATAAAAAAAAACTTTCATAGTGAAAAGATAAGAGTGAATATTTATTTTATGAGTGCTGTGTAATGAGTCTATAAAATTGTGCATAAAGTATATATATAAAGTACATTAAGTAATCTTCGTATTGCAATTTCTTTCACTTTTCAATGAGTAGCAGATGAGCGACTATCTTTTGATACAGACATAACACAGTCTTCGCTTTCGGGTTTTGGGATAAAGTTTTCAGAAATAACCCAATTAATTCCATCAAATATTCACAGTTGCTACTAGTTATCAACAATCGCATTGGGATATAATTATGCAGACTTGTAATCTAGCGCGATTTTTCCATCCTAAGTGTGCACGCAATCAGAGGTACAGAACTTAGAATGAACTAGCAAGCTACTCATAATGCACAACACTGAAAAACAGTAAAAGAAAAATCAACAGGCTCTAATAACCAAGAAAGAAAGGAGCCAGTGGGTTGTTAAATGTAGAAGATACTTCAGAAAATAATGAGTCGAAAAAACTGTTGTACATAATGCAGAAGAATAATATCGGCAGCTAGAAATATATTTAAAAAATTACTGAAGCAATATTCAAGTATAGAAGGGAAAACAAGAGAGCAAATAGTTGGAAAGAGAGGAAATTACATAGGCGGTTCATGCAACATAGCGTGGATGTGGGAACTAAAGAACTGTTGTTGTGGTTGATGGACGGAAACTAAAACGAGAAACCAAAGTGCTAAGTATATCTGCTTAGGAACAAGCCATTAGCACGAATATGACAAAGACAAAGACTTATAAAGACAAACTTATAAAACAGAGTAAACGTAAAATTTGCGGAAAAAGTGTCGAAAATATGAAACACATCTTGAGTTAATTAGCTGGTACAAAAGCCTAAAAGTACAGGCATGACTCTGTAGGTATAAGAGTGGATGGGTATATTAATTGAGTTTGTTACTTTGAAAATAACGGGAAAGTGGTATGAACACGAATCAGAGACTGATGGTAAATAAGAATTATGGGATCTTATAGGACTTACCCATAAGGACTGAACATACTATTGAGACACAAACTTTTATAATAAAAATGAAATAATGCCAGAAGTAGAAAGTACTGCACTGAAAATAATTACAGTAACGAATATGCATATAAAAGATGAAAGAAATGAAAGCATCACAGCAGAACCTTACACGCATTCAAAGCACATGATGCCACAAAATACAGAGACAACGGCTTACACAATAATATAGACATAAACATACTGAGAAAATACTCCTGAAACCACCGAAAGAGAAACATCCAGGTCATCACAGCAAATCAAAAATACGCACAAAGAAGACAATAGTCGAAAATGGAGAAGATGACCAAACACGTAACTATGGAAAGATTCAATTACAACCAAAGCGAAAATACATCTTTGTCTTTTATCTTCAAAAAATTAATGGATGAATTATCTCAGTGTTTCGAAGAGAGTTAGTATTAATGAAATACTGAAGCAGTAAGTAAAACAGAAGTGAACATTAACAACATAAATCGACGTTACCACCAACTCAAGCTAAAAACAAACAAGGAGCAATACGAAGAATAATTAGATATAACGGAGCACAAGAAATTCTGTTTACAGAGAAAGCTATTTGAATATCAACAGACTGAATGATTTAATGTAGCAGCACTAGTTGTATTGAGTATAACCAGACGTGACCTTGATAAAGTCAAATACTCAGACAAGCTTCATACTGTAAAAAGAGAAAAAATAGACAACAAGCCATTCAAAAGAAAGCAAAGATGAGAATAGATATTGAGCAAAATGGAAAATATGTTGTTCAAAGTAAGAAAAAGCAAAACCTCCAGATAGTTAAACGGTTATCAGTAGAAGCAAAAGAAACGCTTAAACAAATCTTGTCAACAAATTCATGCAAGGAATGACGCTTTGAAAAATGTGACATAGAATTTTAATCTAAAACGAAAATATTTTGCTGAGTTTTCAACAAAAATGCGTAACACAGGAACACACTCCTACATAAGGAGAAATTTAAGTATATTAGTACTAAATGTGCTGAATATTTTATTCAGCATATAGGAAGGAGGGAAAATATAATATCGCCATAAACATAGCCCACCTTAATCGCATATACACTAAACGTTTCAAGTAGTTGGGAAGACCATGAAGTTGAAAAAATATCAATTTCAGGGTGAAGCACCTGATTTCTAATCATAAGCATATGGTAACACCCTTCAATGAATTGATAAAAAAACTAGCACCAATAGCTAAATTTGTACTGGAAGGAAAAAATCAAAACGTTAATTCCCTTTACACACCCTTCAGCTGCCAGAATTCTTAAGTCGACAGCAGTAATATGTTTCATAAGGTTCGTGAAAGTGATGTATTTCTGTAAGGTGTCAAACATTGGTGAATAAAACTACTGCAGAAGCAGATTAATCAAACTATTGCAGAAAACAATACAGTTGGCTAGACTATATTCTCTTGATGAGATTTCCTAGATCAAATGTTTACAGTCGTCTTTTGTTTACAAATAAGGATTAAGTGTCCTTTCTCTCAAATTTGTAAATCCTTTTGAGAGGTTAATTCGGAATTAATTGAAATAGTTTCTCCTTTTCTTTCAGAGTTTCAAATATTTATTTATATATATAAATCTATATCTATTATATAGATATAGACACACACGCGCGTATATATTCATTTATTTATTTATTCATCTATCTATCTATCTATCTATCTATCTATCTATCTATCTATCTATCTATCTATCTATCTATCTATCTATCGGACTTGCTGTCACATCGGCTGCAGAGGTAAACGTTTATTTGACCTTTTATTGTCCACATTTTGTTGGAATTTTAAAGTATTTTTGTTGCGAAGCACCTAGGCTTCATTTCTGTGTATTTTCAAAGGCAGGAATTGGCCCCCAGGGGT
>NC_068996.1:31915411-31916099 GCF_001194135.2 Octopus bimaculoides | reverse complement strand
TAGTGACATTCACACAACAACAAATTAAATACACAAAATCCCTTCTTACGAAAGAAGGCGATGATGTTAAAATAAACATTCCAAAAGAAATTATAGAACAAAAAAACAAAAAATGCATCATTTATAAACTGGTAAACACAAAAACCAGACGTGCAGAAAATTTTAGCACAGATAAGATCGAGATGTATCTTAAACCTGTATGGGCTCATCAAGAGCATGTCACGTGGGGACGGAAATTTGCCACGGTACAGGTGAGATTCATAAATGAAAATTTAGCGAAGCAATTTTCGACACTCTCTCTCCGCACAGATAACTTGGTGATGATACCGAGTTATCTTGGACAGAGAGTGACCAAAGTGATTATAAAAAACGTGCCATCAGAAGTGGACGCCCAATGGGTAGTATCGGCCGTATGCCTCGAAATGGATGAGGCAAATATTTTGGAAATTACGGTCGTAGAGGAAAAGAACTGGGGGGAATCTGGAAATCCTTCTCCACATCACGGAGGAGGCTTCACGGAACATTCCTCCAAACATTACACTGGCGGAGGAACACAAACTGTATGTGGTGGTAGAGGGCAGGCGGCCTCGCTGTTACTTATGCAACAACGAGGCACATCTGAAAAAGGACTGCCCACTGGCCGCTAAACAAAAACAACAACAACAACAACAACAGAAGCAACTACCAA
>NC_068996.1:31893752-31909684 GCF_001194135.2 Octopus bimaculoides | reverse complement strand
TTATAGCGAATGTGACATTGAAGTCCCGCCAACGATTTGCAAAGTAGACCTGCAACAAAGTTTTTAATGCCATTTTGACACAACAATCTCCATTTTTTTCGTTCCAAGGCTGTTCGCTCAAAGTTGTTGTATGTTGTGAGTTACCTTCATCACTAAGAGGTTAATATTCAGCTTGTCCTTCAAAATTTCTGTGTCCACTCTCAAGCTAGCTGGATATGAGGACTTTAGGTATTCTTTCGTCACTCATTCTGACGACATGGCCAGCCCAGCGCAATTGTGATTGGATAAGGAAGCTCTCAATTCCACCAATCTTACACTTGCTAAACAAGTCGGCATTAGAAACTTTGTCTTTAAGTGAATAACCGCAGATTGTCCTCAGGTAGACTTTGTGGAAGATGTCTAGTTGGCTAATGTGTTGTGTATCGGGTATCCATGATTCTGAGCCATGCAAGAGAATAGTAAGAATGATTGCTTTATAGACCTGTACTTTGGTGTCAAGTTTGATGCCCCTTTCATTCCATAGGCGATGATGGAGTTTGTCTTTTTATATCATTTTATATAAACAGCAGTTTGCAATGTTTCACCAAAAAGGAGAATTTGAATTGTTACTAAATGTGACTAGGGTGTTAGAAAACACCTACATTGCTAAATAGCTCTACAGAATTAGAGCTATTTAGCTCTTATTTCTAGCAATGTAGGTTTTTCCTAACATCTTAATCACATTTAGTGACAATTATATATGCGTGTGTGCGTGTGCGTGCGTGCATGTGTATGTATGTGTGTACATATGTCCCCTTAGATCTCATTGTGACCTCCTTTGTTTTCTGCTTTAAGCTCCTTTTAATTGATAATCATAATATAGTTTAAGTCACCCCTGCCCATCCTCTTTATGGTTATCACCCATATACCATTATCTTGCTAGCATCTTCTGAGTCATTTTCTTTTATGAAGACATGGTGAATTTATAGTCAAACTAAAATAAGGATAGGGAAGAGTATCTGACATTAATTAATTGACCACTAACAACAAGAACTTAACTGTCAATTCCCAATGATTATGGTTCTAAGGGGATGCAGAATACTTACTGCATTGGATCTTTTGATTGTGATAAGGATAAAGATGGATGTACCTATATCCCCACTATTCTTTCTTGACCCCCATCGTTATTTTCTCTTGCCACACTAAATTATAGTTGGCTTTAAATATTTTCTCTCTAGGTTTGCTCTGCTATAATAACAGCAGTAAGCATTGTAATTCTTTTATTCTCTAGTTCTGATGAAAAATTTGCTAAAAAATTATAATGGAGTATCCTGTATGTTAAAAACCTATATGGTCTTATGCTTCCGAGGAGAGTGGTTTATTTCAAATTGATGTAATACTTGCATTGATCGATTAAATGGAGCTGCTTGAAACGGCCGTAATGCACTAATACTTGAACACCCTTGTTACTTATTTGCTTTTTATTCACCTAACTTCGAGTAGTGCGGACAATACCGGTCTGACTTAGTGCTTCAACTTAAGTACCTAATTCAAGAAGAGGAATTTTCACTTATATTTGTTTTGTATACGGCATTTAACTGAAAAGTATCACTGAATTAATTACTGAAAAGCATTTGATGATCTACCGTACTCTTAGATAATGCAGACATTCCACATAAAGGAACCTCAATGCTATCGAAATACGTTAACTATGTTATGTAAAAATTGAAAACTATATAATCCAGGTGAAATGGAAGATGATTAAAACCAGCGTATAAGGACAGGAAATTTTCAAGAAGACTCATTTTCTCCCTACTCTGTTGTCTAGTCCTGATTTCATTAACAAACCTGCTAAATGAAACCATCAATAGTTATAGAATCTACAGACAAACTATCTGACTTAATAATATTTACAAGCGATAATAGCTAATAAATTGTTCATACGTACAACCATGATGAATATACGAGTGTAGGATTAAAGAAATGAGTTTTCTATGATATGGAGAAAGAAATTAACTAAAACTGAGAAAATTAAGCTCAATGCAGACGCCGCAATCTGAGAATAAGAACAGAACTATCCACATAAATATTTAGGTGTTGATGACACTGATAAGTGCGGCTCACAAATGAAAGAGAAAATTAAAAAAGATAACTACAGAACAATCAGAGTAATATTTTTTTAAAAAAGGTAATTCATTACTAGAAATAACACACACACACACACACACACACACACACACACACACACACACACACACACACACACACACACACACACACACACACACATGCATGCACGCACGCACACACGCACACACACATACACACACACACACACGCGCACGCACGCACACACACACACACACATACACACACATACGCAACAAAATACATTGGAAAGTGAAGTGAAAAGTTTAGGAAGAGAAGCCAGGAGACTAATGACCGCGTTACGAAACCACAATTCCCATATAACTGACATAGCTGCAATATATCTTCCTCGTACCCAAGATGGGCAAATCTAATATCAATAGAGATTTGCTTCAAAATTAGAGCAGTAGGAAGAGAAAATACTTAGAAATAAGCAAAGAGAAAATTATGACTTTGATATATTAACATCTATCTAGGTCGTCCCTCAGGACGCTCCAAATATATTAATAATTATACACAAAGTCAACAATTACCATACAAGAAAACAATAACATACAAAATGGAGAGGTAATTCATCAGATGAAAAAGGCTATAAAATGACAAAACGAAGAGGAAAACCTCTCCATAGATAATACCTTGCAAGATATGGCAGGGAAGTAAGCTTTAGAAGAACTCTGGACAGAAATCAGAAACAGGAGACCTTTAGTTGCATGTCGAGACGCAAGTAGTTATAAAGTTGAAATAGGGAAAGCAACTACAGACATTATTATGAGACGATAGAGTACATCATTTCCTGTTGCTCATTCCTTTCCAAATCCGAGTATATACACAGAAATGATCGTGTCTGTCTTGTACGAAAATTCTGTTTTCTTTACCTGGGGGACTGGATCAAAACCCCGGTACTATACATAAACATTAGACAAGCGACAGGAATTGTTGTGCCGCATAGTCTTGCTTGTTCAAGTGCCGAGTTATAAGGCTACCAACTTGTCCTCATTAACGCGTGCTCTTGTTATTCGTCAGAAGTAAAAGACAGTAACAGAAACAGGCATTAACCAGATTGCCCTGGAAACCATCGATTTCCGAGGTGCCTGAGACATTCTGATGATGGCGTCGACTGTCCCACTCCCCTCTGTATAACTTCAATTGCGGTAGCCCCTTAACATCTCTAATTTTTGAATGATCCCCATCTTTACGAGCTACAGTGCAACAAGGAGCAATTATTATTGATTAGCTATCCATGTTGTTGTCGTGGATGTTACTGATACTGCTGCTATTGTCGAGCTTTAAAGTTTGGTATTTTTCCTGTTGTGAATCATATCAATTTCCTTATTGTTTTTCCCTTCAAAGCTCTGCTCTTAGGATTTTGTTATTGTTGAACATTGGTGTAGTTCATTTGTTTTGCTGCATTTCTACATGTGTGAGAGTATGTGGATATGTGGAAGTAGAAGTCGGGGTGTGTTTTGTCAATCTTGTAGCTGCCAATCTGTTGGGTCTAGGATATCCCTTCTTTATTTTCTCCTGCCTGGTAATCTATCGATTTTCTGTCAAATATTCGGCTCTTCTGTGTCACACTCGTTATATTTCTCAATAGAGGATTTGGAAGATGCTAGGATTATGATTGTTCTTGTTATTCCGTATTACTTGAACTGATACATTTCCTTTGAACGCTGTAGATGCAATTTTGACCAGTTCTGTAGCTTTTGCTTTTCTGGCTTATATCGAATTTCTTTATTGGCTGCGAGTGAGACTGTCTTCAGATGATTGCTCCTATCGCATATAATATTTGAGCTTCCTGTTCTCGGCCATACCGGCATTCACCGAAAAAGAATCAGTGTGGGAATAATTTCAAGACCAACTCTGCTGAGGGTGGACTTAAGTTTTATGATTCCTCGTGCTCTTCGTCAGTTAGGTCGCATGCTGACCTCTTTCGCGTTGATTCTGCACTGTGATGTGTAAAGTAATATCAGTACGACCTCTTAGAAGGTGCTAGCTGCTGTTGACACTCCTCAAATCACTTGCTCAATGTTGAAGCACCGTCTCGTGCTCAGATCCTCTAGTCATGTATTCCTCTACAGCCCATACCTTTTACAGAGCGCAATTCTGTAGGTGAATTATAAAAACTCTTATAAGTTGTTAAAACATGCAGAAAAGAAAAAAAAATTGTCAGTATTTGTTAAATCGGTTTGAATTTTGAAAATCATATTCTTGTTTTTATTGTAAGGAAGACTACTACTGCTGCTGCTACTACTACTACTGCTACTACTACTGCTACTACTACTACTACTACTACTACTACTACTACTACTACTACTACTACTACTACTAACACCACCACCACAATCGCCACCACAATCACCACCACCACTAACACCACCACCACCACCCCGACTACTGCTACTACAGCTTCACCAACAGCCACAGTATTTTCACGTTTTAAACTAAACTATCATCATATGTGTTCAGTAACTGCCGCAAAATTTTCTTCAGGCATAGTGTACTACGCACCCTACTTCCTGGTGTATCCTTTTCTTAAGATAGTTTGGTGTGGTTTGAGGAAGACGAAGCTACTGATTCTATCAGGTCAAATGATTACGTAGGGGCTGCTTTATTTACTCGAATATTCCATTAAAGATGAAAAGTGATAAAGACAGCGTCGGACTAAATACTCTACTTTTAAAGAAAGGTCGTGTCACAAATAACAGTGACATGTTAGAATTTATCCAATTTACTAAATATCCATTGTCGAATCATAAGAATAAAACTCTGTCACAGAGTGGCAGATGTGACTGAAATATAAATATAAATATTCAATGTACAAACATAAAGGTTAATGTAAACATTAGAACCTTCTTCGGTAAAAATAAATGAGATCTAAATTATCCTAACATACCAGCGAATTGAGATTTTAGGAGAATATATCACCTGGTTAAGAAATCCAATAACACACACACTCCACGTACACTCTCACACATACGTAAATACACACACATATAAACACATACACACACGCATGCACATAAATTAGTTATGTGGTTTAAAGATTGTACAGTGTTAGTGCTAGTAGAATCAATGGCAACTAAGTCATGTATGACAACTAGCCATACAGCTCCAAATGCTATAAAACCGACATAGTAGTAGCTCTGATGAGGTCAGATAAGCAGTTGATATTGATTTTCTCTGAAAGTTCACAGATGAACGAAAACAACCTTTCCAACGACAGGAATCTTATTTCTAAATCAATCGAGTCGCTGTGTGCTAAACACCGAAATGCACATATTTAGCTAACTGTGCAACTGGCATTGCTGCTGCCACAATTCTCTCGTTTGCATTGTATCTTTAATATTTCTGCTGCTGTTTAAGGCAGTGAGCTGGCAGAATCGTTAGCATTCCGGTCAAAACGCTTAGCTGCATTTCGTTTCTTTTTACATTCCGAGTTTAAATTCCGCCGAAGTTGACTTTGTTTTCATCTTTTCGCGGTCGATAAAATAAGTACCAGTTGAACACTGGAGTTGATGTAAACGACTTATCCTCCCTAAAACTACTGACCTTGTGCTAGAATTCGAAACCAATATTTCTGTTACTATTCAAATTATTCCCCCATAGCCTCCCTTTTGATTATCTTCTAGACGTGTTGCTTCTATTCTCTAATACGCTTATAGTGATGTAATGTTTTCATACTTAATTTTGTTATAGTAGGTGTTAATTTTGCTTTTGTTGCGTGTATGTATGGATGATATTAAATTGTTTCAAAAATGCCAGTACTGCTTATTTGTGCCCATGCTGTTACCGTTATTTTTCTTTTTCCTTTATATGAAAGTTTTGAGTACGAATCCTACTGATGCCTATTTTACCTATCCTATTTCTGGCTTCGATAGATTATGTATCAATAACTGAGGTCATTGTATTCGACTAATCCATTACTGCAAATGAATCTATGTTAGAAGCAACTTCACTAGATCTTTGCTGGAAAGATCTAGTGAAATTGTTTAGGATCTGGTTTAGACTGATCTCCAGGAGAGTAAGAATTGGGGCCAGATTATTGGTAGTTTGCTCAATCTAACAAAAATGGAGTAAAGGAAGGTGCCCAGAAAAGTTTGGACAGAATTAGCAAATGCCTTCCGTTATTAGTTATCCCCTAACTTTTGTGCTAAATATTAGTTTGCATCTGTCCAAACTGGAGTGTATACCTTCTATTCTTTTTGTTGAAATTATGTTTTCCACTACTTTAGCCTTTCCCCTACTTCCAACTCACTATGCATTGCATCATTAGTGTGTAGAGATTGTAAAGCGCAGTCATACACTGAGATTAAAAAAAACTTGCAACTGTTCCCTGACGGTGAGCTGATTTGGCCACGTTTCTCACTCACGTTTTCAATATCTCGTTTCTTTGGCGAGATTACCGCTCTGAGTGAAACGAAAATCAATACTGAGTGCTTGGCACGTGATATAGTCAGATGCATTCAGTTTTCTATCAGTTCACAAGAGCATTCCAGTGGAAATTAACTCTACATTCAAGAGAGGTCTAGTGGTGTTGACATTCTCAGGTTTTGGATGTCCTCCTTTGAGAACGCTCCACCAAACCCAGGTCAATCAGTGCTACCATAAGACCCTTCTCCACGCACTTGTGCACAGCCCCGAACATTGCTGACTTGTGTAGTTATGTCGAAAATCTATTGCCTAGCGTAAGAAGATCACGAAGTTTATATTTCGTGGTTATGGAGAAAAAGGTAGTGTGGAGGACGAGATCGAAAGGATTAGATAATTTGTTATTGTGCTGAAGGTTTTGCAGTGTATTTAAGGTATTCCCTTGTGTGCTGAAATTGTATATTGTCGCTTTTGATAACTTATCCACAATAAAGAATATTTCGAAGCCTCAATTAGAAAAAAACTACCAAATATCGTAATACTAATGTTTGAAATAGTTTGAGTTCTTTTATATGACAAGTGAATATTAATTTATACTTTAGGATAAAAATTATTAAAAAAATTATTTTATTAAATGTCCGGTATTTTTAACTTTTCATGAGATTTGAGTTCTTTTCGACCAACATTAATCAGGTATAGGAATACTATGAGATTATTTTTGTTTTTGTTTCCTAAAATGTAAACATAGTAAACACTATGTCAGTAAAACATGGAAAGCATGGCATTAAGGAGGTAAAAGCATTTGTGGTGTTTTCTTGCAGTGAAAGTATACAAACGAGTTGATATTATAAGTAATTAACTGTTGCCTATTATCTTGCTATTTTCATCGTTGAGCTTTGTGTTGTTGAAATATTATTATTAACATCAAGGCAGCGAAGGCGGCGAGAGGGTCGAATCATTAGCAAGACGGGCCAAATGCTTAGCCGCATTCCGTCCGTCTTTACGTTCTGAATTCAAATTTCTCTGCGGTCGACTTTGCCTTTCATTCTTTCGGAGTCGATAAAATAAGTACCAGTTGAACATTGGAGTGAATATTATCGACTTGCCGCCTCCCCTATAATCTCTGGCCTTGTGCCAAAATTCGAAACCATTACTTCTAAGGCAGCGACTTTGCAAATTCGTTAGCAAGCTGGGCAGAATGCTTAGCGGCATTTTCTGTGTTTACGTTCTTGGTTTCAAATACCGTCGAGATTGACTTAGGCTCTTATCCTTTCGAGGTCGATAACATAAGAACTACTAGCACACTGAGATTGATGTAATCAACTTACCTCCAGCTCCGAAATTGCTGGCATTGTGCCAAAATTGAAAACTATTATTTTATTATCATTTTTATTAGTGTAGATTCTAATAATGCCCGACTTTCCCAAAATCTTATTTGCTGTCTCTTTCACTACTGTATTTCTTTTTGATACACTCCCATGACCTCTCTCTCTCTCTCTCTCTCTCTCTCTCTCTCTCTCTCTCTCTCTTTCTCTCTCTCTCTCTCTTTCTTTCTCTTTCTTTCTCTTTCTTTCTTTCTTTCTTTGCCCCGTGCAATAAGATTTTTGCAAAAATAGGCAAACAGCTTTCTGCGCATATTTATTACCCTCTACATATGCTTATATATATACATGTCTATGTGACTTTGAGTTTGTATGTATTGTTAAAACGATTGTTAAAGAGAGCCATTATAATGATTGTTGGAAATTCTGGCAGGAAACACTAATGATATAGAAACAAAGTTTTAAACTTTTTCAATGCAGTTCCGTATTTCGACTCTTAAACGCATTTATGAAGAGAAAAATTATGAGCTTCGTTTTGATATGTACGACATATGCGACTTGTGGTGTTTTAGTAACAAATTAGCGCTGCACACCATCATGTCTGTTACTGATAGAAAGGACATTTTAAAAATTATTAATCGTCCTTAATCTTCAAATTTTCGATATTCTTTTCTGTATCTTTGATGGGAACCATTACATATTAGTTGTGGCAAATATTTTAACCGAAGAATGTGGTCTTTAATAATAAATGTGCATTTTTTTTAAATGTGCTTGCGACGTTAATTCTGTCACATAAATTGCATGATATACCGCAGTTCATGTCAACCCATAAGCACATATCTGCATTATTGATTAGGCAGTTAGTTAGCTAGTGTGCATACATTAATGCCTTGTGTAAGCTTATTTCTATACAGGTATCTTTTCATAGAAAGCTTAGAGTGCGCAAGCTGTATATTCAATACCTCTCTACGGATCATTCTGTGAACTTCAGTGAGTCTGACAACAGTCACTTGTTACTGAAGATGTGAACCTCCTAGGATTCTGGATAGCCATTATCAATTACCACTCTTTAGAAATGCTTAGTGTTGGTGGTTATATCATCCACTGCTTTATTGCATCTGTAATTTATAGGGGAGATTTCATTCTGTAAGTAGTCGGCTTTAGCACAGGTCGCTACAGTTTATCTGTAGTGTACGAACTGATTCTGGTTGGCTACTTTCCAGAGGTATTTGATCTTAATGAATCCATCTCCTGTGATCCTGAGTTGAAATCAAGCACAGAGAGAAAGCGAGAGAGAGAGAGGGAGAGAGGGAGAGAGGGAGAGAGTGTGGGAGAGAGTGTGAGAGAGAGTGAGAGAGAGAATGAGAGACAAAGAGAGAATGACAGTTAGTGAGAGAGACCCAGTATCATTCGGATTTTCTTTTTCTATTTTGAACTCGAGACAGTTCTCTAGTAAATAAGCTAGTTATCTTATATGCATCTTGCAAGAAGTAAACATGATTAATCATCGATACATCGAGAAGAGGAATGATAAGCCTGGAGTATAGTAAGCGCTCTGCGTTTAAGTTTGTCCATGTCCGTGATGACTAGTAAACCCAACAGTCTTGACCCCCATACGTAGGTCAAGAAGTTTGTTTGTAGGCGGTCTTACCAAAATGGAATTAGTGCTCCGAAGTTGGTGCATGCCAGAAGACGTAAGGCCGAAGAAGCTTAATATATTTCAAGAAATTATGCAGCAGTCAGTATATAACAGTTTGGAAAACAATTGGAAAATTATAGCAATGTCAAAGTTAAATGCATATTTATGTTTACGTGTTGTGGGGCAAACTCCCTGACCCTGCTATGACGATATTATAGCTATTCACATACTCAGGAAAGATATGGTACAAAGTTTGGAAATTTTGAACAGGAGCCAAAATATTTTTAAATAAGAGTCCTTCTATGCTAGTAGCAACATGTCTTGGATCAAGGTTTGTGCACCACAACTCGATGGAAGAAATTTAGAAATTTGTTATTTCGAAGGGTAAAATTTCGAAGTAACCAGTCAGATGGACTCTACGTCTAATTCAAAGAACCGGTTTTGTAATACACTTTGGTGTTTATTTTGCTTGTTTATTACGTCTGAGTTAGAAGCTCCTGTGGAAAATCATTCCTTTATATTTTAATACAATGAGGAAGTAGTTTTATTGATCGAAAAGCTGGAATAACCATCGATGATATTTAGAAGAATTTACATTTCTTTATATATCTATATACGTATCACACTCTAAAGTCATCCTTGTTGGTGACGTCATTGTACACAACATTCTTGGTTCTTTCAGACACCACTGATTCAGAGAGTGAATAGTTTGTTACACAGAACTGTCTGCACTAGTTAATGTCTTCTCTTGATCAATACACAGGTCCTCCAGATACGCTGACCCCTTTCCTAACTTTACTCTGTTCTGAACCATCTGGCACTTAATGTTAGTTAACTTGTTAAATCCTCGCTACTTGTATGACGACTACCCTTAGAAGCAAATGCGTTTCGCTTCTGGGTAATCCGTTAGATGCATGTTGATGGCAACACTATCCGGTAAGCACCAACGCACATATCTTACACAACCAAAGGCTACAATTTCCAAACAACCAAGTCAACTTATTGTAACCCTACTATACTACCTTCAAACAATTAGCTGATCTCTAGTGTCAACGTCTGAGATATTCTACCATACCAACTACTATTAACCACCTGAAAATGACTACCATGAAACATGCATGGTCTGCAATTTATCTCTCATCCCAAATACTAACTGACTACTTTCGAACTCTAAGAGATACATTTTTTTTTATCAGACCGCTCTTAGTCTTCTCTCTGAGCTACATTGTAGGCTATACTTTATCTCGTATTCTATTTTTTCTGTTAGCCTATCGTTTCAAAATATTGTTTAACTCCAGATTAGGCCCAAGCAAGAACATATACCAGCTTGATCATACCGTTTTCTTCCTTAAAATAGTGCACTTTCAGCATCATTATCCAATGAGTGTGTCCTCACCGGCGATTAATTTTCCCGTCTGCGTTACAGAAATTTTAAATGAATATCAACCACATCTTATTCAGCAGAATGTCTAGAAAGATAATGGGTTACACACATACTAACATGCACACACATATACTACAACATAAACGTACATACAGTGATAAAATATTGAATTAATCAGACTGAAATTTAAAAAAGAAACCTTTATAATGGTAAATTGTTGACGTTCATTTTTGATTCAGATGTTTAGCTGAAGGGAGTCAAATATTTTTTGTTTTCTTTTACGTACAAATATCTATCTATCTATCTATCTATCTATCTATCTATCTATCTATCTATCTGTCTGTCTGTCTGTCTGTCTCTCTCTCTCTCTCTCTCTCTCTCTCTCTCTCTCTCTCTCTCTCTGTCCATCTCTCTCTCACTCTCTCTCTATATATATAATCACAGATGTATATACTATATATATTTGGGGGATGTGTATGCGTGTGTGGATGTGTGTAGTTGCATTTTATTTATACTAAATTACACAAAGAAATATTTTTACATCACCGAGATAAAAATATAACAAACGGATATCGATTGTAACTGTGGCTATTGATAACATTTACAAGTGTCTGTTCAATATTTTATTTATTTATTCAATCATCCAAATCGTTTATTCGTTCTTTTTCCCTTTGGATCGGCTTTTATAGATCAATAAATCAATAGATGAACTATAGACTTAAGCCTTTACTGTTTTTCTTTGCTTGGAGTAGATTTTTTTCCCCGTTTTCAGTTCGAGTCGCAGAAACTCTGAAACAGGACTACAATGTTCGGCAGTGTTCAGATACATTTTGGTTTAGTACTGTTAGGGCTACACAACAACGGTTCTACTCTTTATTTATATCGATTGACACAAATGCCGGTCAAAATGCTTAAAGGCATTTCGTCCGTCTTTACGCTTTAGCTTCAAATTCCGCCTAGATTGACTTTGCCTTTCATTCTTTCGGAGTCGATAAAAGAAATACCAGTTGATTACTGTAATCGATGTAATGAATTCACCCCTCCTCCTAAATTACTGGTGCGAAAATATGAAGCCAGTATTATTATATATAAAATATATATCGCACCGGACAAAATGCTTAGCGGCATTTCGTCAGTTTTTAAGTTCTAACTTTAAATTCCGCCAAGGTTGACTTTGTCTTCCTTGCTTTTGTGGTCGATAAAAGAAGTAACAGTCGACTTACCCCATCCTCTGCATTTGCTGGCTTTGTGCCAAAATCTGAAACCAATATTACTTGGCATCGGCCATCTAATTTGTATATACTAAATTATTCTCAAATCTATGTTTACGAAATTTGCTGGTGTTTAAATTTTTCTTTTTAGTAACGACTTTGAAATACGTTTCTGTACAATTTCCGTCTGCCAAATTGTATTTCCAAATTATTAATCCACACTCTTTTGCTAATAAATATATAAGATGTATTTCTAATATATTTGACATCTACTCAAAAGAGGAATGAGTTCAAATACTGTAGACGATGCTGAAGTTTATATCGGACAAAGACATTTAAATTTAAATATATTACATTTGGCTTGATATCCCAATTCAAAATGATTGTTTAGCTTTTAAGTCTTACCGGAGGAATGATCGAAAGTGGCTCAAGAACGCTCGCACCTTTCCATAGGTATTGTGTACTACGGCTGTATTATTATCCAGCGTTTTGTTTTTAATTTCAAAACTATGATGATTTCTTTGATGAAATTTGGGCTGCTAGTAGCAGGTCGAGGGACTACAACGTTGTATGAAGAGACGACGAAGTAACAATTACTGTCTGACTTAATTAATCTTGAAGAAAAATTGCCTACTACTAAACTTCTAAGAGAGGAGTGTCGTGCATGGAATGAACATCCAAGCAAACGAGGGAATCACTATGTAGTCGATCGACCTGCTATAAACGCTGACATAAGTGTTAGCAACATACTGATTTAGGGGAAAGGAAATGAGACATTAACTGACGTAGACCTACATGCATTTAAAACAATGAGATAGTCGTTATCCAAATACTTTTGATTGTAGGTATACTTGATCAAGTCTGAGGTGGATCTAAACAACACATCAGAGAAATCGGAATTAAGTAGTCACCCAGTGAACCTGAAATGTCCCTGAAATAATTAATTAGTAATGCCATACAAACTATCAATTAAAAGATTGCTAGTATTTCGACAATAATTTTACTGTAAACAAATCTCATTTGGATAAGCAGATTTAAGATTCCAAAATGTTTTAAAGTCAAATTATCTTGGAGCTGAACACTTATTCAATGATTCGGTCTGATGATTGAAAATTGGCACCTAGTGACTACTTCTAAACTGCTCCTGACTGTGAGGACCTTGAAAAGAAGTTGGCTCCAATTTGGAGAATTGTTTCATATACTTTGAGCGGAGTTCAATCCACTTAAATTAACCAATAGCTGCATGGTGGTGTTCGTGAAGGTGGCTGATGAGACCAATCTCCCTAGAACTGGAATGCAATCTTTACCCGGTGCTATATAGTTTCTGTCCACCATAATGATTGTCTCAACTCGCGATTATGGTAGAAAACACTCTTCCTAAGTGCAAAGTGCCAGAAGCAAATTTAAAATAGTATAATATCTAAGCGAACATCTTAATTGCACAACTATATCTGTGTGCAGAATAAGAGATGTAAGTATAAAGCAACGACTTGGATACGTATTTGAACTTCAAATTCCATATACATTAAATTGACCGCTGTTCAATTCTCTCTGAGTAACTTTGACAAATATGTCATGAAATCTAACATGGATACAGGACATGTTTTTAAGACGCATCCAGTAGTTGTACTTATTTTAGGGATCTGAGAAGAATGAAAGGCAAAATTTTTCGTTGTAGGATTTAAGCTCAAAACATAAAAGATTAATTATATACGAAAACCGTTTTAGTTAACGAACAACAGCCCTGGTATAAGAGTTGTACGTATCTTATTGATCACAGAGAGTTAGTCGATGCGCTTTGATTCAAATCAAACATAGAACAGCAGTGAATACTTTTGAAAATTTGTTTAGGCCCAATAACCCTTGTGTCACTCTATTGCTTCATATGTGTTCATACAAAAGACGCCTATATCTTGTTTTCCCGATTATTAATTGATGCAGGAGTGGGAACCAGGTTCAACCTTACTTAACATCAGAATACAATAATATGGTATAAACCGTCACTTAAAAATCGTTGGTGATATTAAATACGTTTCACAAATTCAAAATCTATCAAAGGAACCTGATTCATATTGGTAAGTCTGGTTCATATTAATGAGTGTTTTCATTAATTTTTCTGTTCTTTCTGTCTTCAGTTTAATTTTATCTTTTAGTCAGGAGGGAAGGCAGTATCTGTGCTGCTTTACGGGGTTTCCGTGACACGCGGGAAGAAAGGAAATAGACCTACTCAAGCAGAAAGGTATCAATTAGTCGTATTAAACCGAGCGACCGATTAAATTTATCGTTCAACTAGGCCATGACGGAATTTAAACGTCAATGCATCGCTTTGGATTGCCACTTCTGCCACTTCTTACTTTATCGAACCCGCATAGATTAAAGGCAAAGTTGATCTCGGTGGGAGCTGAAATCAGAACTTAGAGAGTTGGAACAAATGCTGTAACTAAGGAATCTGCAAATTCACAGTCCAGTTACAGTATGTCTAGTATTAAAATAGATTAGATTCATCTTGGTAATATATAGAAATATCAAGGTGCAATATGTGGAGGTTCTTGTACAGATGATTATTATATCAACGCATAAGGCGGTGAGCTGGCAAAATCGTTAGCATGCTAGAGAAAATTCTTAGCGGCATTTCGTCCGTCATTACGTTCTGAGTTCAAATACCACCGTGGTCGACTTTGCCTTTCAGCTTTTCGGGGTCGATAAGATAAGAACCAGTTAGGATCTTGGCCCGACGTAATCGATTTAATCCCTGCACTGAAATTGCTGGCTTTGTACTAAAATTTGAAACCAATATATCAATGACATTATATTTAACGCACGTGGAATCTGAATTAGCAAACAACAGATCCTATTAATACATTATAAGTTACTTAGAAACACATATGATTGAAAGTACTGTAATTATGTCGTGACACGTTTAAAGGACTTTTGTCTTCATTTAATATATTTGAATTGGGTTCTTTTTTTTTTCTCTCAGTTATAAATGTATACTAGAATGAACCAAGAAATGTTAATCATTATATTTATAATACCCTAATCAAGAGAGTTAGGAAGTACAAACACATGCATATGAATTATCTAAATTTAATTTTAAAAATTTATTGTAAGAGGAAGTGAAATTTGTCTTTGGTAATACAACAAAGCTGCACATGTTTCACTATTATGATAACTCATAAACAAAGCATAGAATAACCAGTACTCTAAGGTAAGAAATACAATTAACTTACAAAATAGTCGTTTGTACTCGCGGATCTGCTTTCAACAATAGTTATATACAGCTAAAAAAATCACAAACAATGGCATCTGACTTTATTTTTATGGAAAAGGAATGCAGTCCGCATCGTTAATTCAAACTGCCATAATTGAAACATGTAGTTGATATTAGTATCAACTCTAAATAATTAAAGCTTCTACTTGACACTATTACAGTATGTTCTTCCCTATTCCATATATCACACCAATGAAATGTCTATATTATACTCCAAAATCAACGACCAGCCTATTTCTAAGTATATTTTTATTTCTGTTGCTGTGTTGTTTTCTTCAAAACGTCTTTCACTTCATATATATCATATTACAATTGAATTAACAATTAATTTAATTCTACGATGTCAAGTAATTCTAGCTATAAAATATGATTTTCTTCAATTAGCCAATATTAAAAGGAAGACTAACATCACGCCATTTCCAACATATTATATCAGAAATAATATCAGTTTGATTGAGAAAGAATTTAAATGATTTTTTTCTCTCGAATTTGTTGCAATTTCTTTTACGAATACAGGTTTAACAATATGTAAATTCTTATTCTTTGTGAATGGAAAATATCATTAACTGTTATAGTGCTAACATATCTATATATATATATATATATATAT
>NC_068996.1:31888143-31892419 GCF_001194135.2 Octopus bimaculoides | reverse complement strand
GTGTGTGTGTGTGTGTGTGTGTGTGTGTGTGTGTGTGTGTGTGTGTGTGTGTGTGTGTGTGTGTGTGTGTGAGACATAAAAGCTCCCAAAACTAGATACCAATATCTAAGCATTATCTAAGCTCAATGATATTATCTTTGATGAAAAACAACCAATACCAGTGTAAGTAATCTCCACAAATCCACACTTCCCACCTTACAAGAATGAAGGACAACTCAAGATAAGGAAACTAAGACATTCACAATTCACAAACAAGTATAATAAATATATCTTCTTGTCATCAGTTCCAAACGGATATCATTATTGTTTCGACACTTGGGCAGTACCATTCAATTAGGCGGAGTCAGTAGCGTTTAAAACATAAACGCTACCTGGGAAGTAATTGTATCAGGAAGAACAATGCATTAAACCTTTTGCATAACCACTTACTAGACAAATTTGAATCCGAGCAATTTTATAAGATTAAGAACATTTACTTCCCTAAATTTACAAACGCCTACCGGAATGAGTTACCAAGAATTATTCTTCAAATCCAGCAGTCACAAAATTTGCACGTCTTCTTGTATAGAACCGGCAATTTGTGCTCACGGAACTTTATCATTAGCGAAATTAATAAAACTTATAAAAGTGCGAATAAGCCTGGAAACTGGAAGTGAAAGTTAAGTGGAACCTAATCATATGCTCCCGAATCTCCCCATTTTAACCTCAAAGACCACAAGGAAGACTTTGACTTCAAACATTCGCTCAGACTTATTTGCCTTACTAAATCCTAAAGAGGTTGTATTAACAAGGATATTTTGGACATTATTATACTAACATTCGAGAAAAACTTTAGATCAATCTCTGATAAAACACAGGTAAGTTTAATGCTTGTTCAATCTTTTCTGTAATAAGCCAATCTGTTACGATTTGACATTAATAATTATTATGCTTCTATCTCTTTTATCTAGCTAAAATAAAGCTCTCATCCTCGCGAGAAAAATCACATACCTTTCACGCTTAGAAACTTACGGCTAGAAAAGTTTATATATTGTTCAACAATAAGACTTGGTGATGAGTATCCAATAGCGATGTTTTCGATTTAACTATGGGATTCTAGAACTCACCATATGTCATCGACTTAGATTGCTCTTCTTCAGTAGCTTCGCTTACATTTTTCGAAAATCGGATATGGGCAATCTTAACGATGATATCCTAGTAAATACCCGTTTTTAAAATCAGGTTTGAGATGGGTGAGGAAAGCCTTACAAAACTTCGCCAGCTTTAATCTCACCACTACCTTCGGAAACAGTCTCAAAACCGCCAATTCTCTCGATATCACCTTAGACCCAAACTCTTCTTTATATTCCTCGTATCATATAGCAAATATTTGATGTATATGAATATTAAATCTAACCACCATAGGTTCGTGTTGAATAATACAGTTAGTGAAATAACTATTGCAATTTCTATTCTATCTTTTAAATTTTTAATAAACCCTGCTTGCTAGTGGATTTTTAGATAAAATAACATATTTACCAGGTATTAAGCTTAAGGCTTCCATATCTCAACTAGATCTTAACTGTAAACGTTTCGAAGCTGTCTATTCTCGTAATAATATTTGTCATGTTCTCTACAGCATTTTAAGTTCCAATACTATATCTTGCCTAGGTATTGTAACCGCGCTGCCCCACGGCATACAAATTCTTATAAGAATGAAGACTCCCATACGAACACTATAAGTCATTTACCTCCAAAGAACTTTTATTTCAACCGCTCCACTTTACCTAGTAGGCGTGAGAGATCACATTCTCTGATATACATCTTTTGTACTTAAACGTTAAGGAAATGCCAAAATAATTCTTTCACATTATTAAATCAGATTTCCTTCTGCAGTATAAACAAGAACATAGGGCTACTGAGTTTAGAGGAACCAAGAAAAACCGATACAATTAGCCACAAAGCATGAGAGGAAGTCAAAAGATATAAGAAGCCCTTAATGATACCTGAAAACGAAGAAGAAGAAGAAGAAGAAGAAGAAGAAGAAGAAGAAGAAGAAGAAGAAGAAGAAGAAGAAGAAGAAGAAGAAGAAGAAGAAGAAGAAGAAGAAGAAGAAGAAGAAGAAGAAACAAAAGCTGCAAAACAACTAAAGTGTTAGGCTAAACCTAGAACTACAAAACACCATATAATAAAACGATAGCAAGAAAAGCCTTTTCGTGGCAAATTCTGGGATAAGCTAAGCAGAAAAGAAATAGACAAGGCTGAAAAGCTCAGTACTCAAAGATAGAGAGTTTTAAGTGCAGCATAAGACCAAAGTCTCTCCACTAGAAACCACCAAAAACACATTATGAAGAAAAATGAAATACAATTAACTGTACAATATGCGATAGTGGGGAAAAATTATTCTTATTCAGTAGTTTTATTCTTATTACGTGTTTTCACTGCACTACCGAATGCATGTCCTATGGGTATATACTAAGGTTTGTTTTAAGTGTTGTTATGCCCTGATGTACCAGGCAGTGGGTTTCATGGCTTCTGATATTCACTGATTGTAAGTGTTATCATGTACATGTTTTGTCTTGGTATAAAAGATGGGCTACAGCAAATATTCTGTTCAATACCACAGATTTGCTTGTCAGTTGTTTGACCTTAACCAATTGAGCATGTTCGTTAGTGGCTGTTTATCTTAATATGAAATCAGCATGTCGCGCACATATGGTTGTTAAGCATGTGCCTAGTGTGCCCTTATCAGACAGGTAGTCATGACGGGTCTTAGACCTGTTTGGAATTGCGAGGAATGTAACGTGTTCCAGGTCGCTCTCATCTAGGCACTTATAGATTCTGTTTGATATGATGCTCATCATTAGTTTCCACATCACTGGCAAACAAGACACTGATCGGAAGATTTCAGCTACATTCCCTTTACTTGGGTCCTTCTTCCGTAGTACCGTTCTTCCTTTTGTCATCCAGACTGGTACTTAGATGTCACTACTCAGTATTTCATCCATCTGTCTCGCAATTCTCCTGTGCAGAGCTGTCAAGTTTTTAAGCCAAAAGTCTTGAGCCCCATCTGAGCCAGGAGCTTTCCAGTTAAGAATTTTCCTGCACTGATCTCAAGTCATCTCCTCTGTTATTCTCAAATCCTTCTGCTGATACTCTCTACACTCCTTTTTGAATGTCTTTAATCACTCTGCTTCAGTTTCGTTTTGTTTCTCCCGAGAGATGCTTTCTTCAGCATCTGACACGGCTTTTTCACCCTTTTCTTTCCCATCCAGTTCCTGATAGACTCGTTTCTGATTCTGTTCGAAAAGTCTGTTTAATCCGTACTTCTCAATTCTCTGTTTACATTTCTTTAGTTTAAGTGCTTTAGCTTTTAACCTCTGTTTTAATTCCTCAATCACAACATCCTATACTCTTTCTTCACCCTATACTTCCTCTCTAGCTCAACATATTTCTCTCACTGAACTTCATTTCTTTTTTTCTGTTCCAGAATGTTAATATGCGTTCTGATCTCGTTAATACATTGCGTTATTCGCCTTCTCCACCATGGTTCCTTCAGGTTATGCTGATATTTACCTTTGGCTTTCAAACCTAACTTCCGGGCTATAAAGATTGAGATTGCATTTATCAGATTGCTGGTGTTTGTGATGTTGTCAGTACCGATATCACCAGTCATATCATTTAGCGTCCTGACCCATTTATTGAGTTTAATTTCTTTCTATTTTTTAAAACCCGTATGGAGGCTCTGTTCAACAGAGATCCAAATATCAATGATTTCATTTAAAATGGTTATCTCTTCCTCGGTCCTCTCGTCGCTTTCCTGCTCAATAATCTCAGCCTCATGCTCGTTTTCTTCCGGTATCTCCACTGCTATAGTTTCACAATCTGAATTCTCTTCGTCGTCCTTCCGTTCACCGCTGGTCTTACTATTCCGAAACACCTTCTCTTAATACTTCCCAGTTCAACTGGAGATAATCATTAATTCTTTTTTATGGCTCTTGCTTGGTCACACAGATTATTATTATTATTATTATTATTGTTATTATTATTATTATTATCATCATCATCATCATCATCATCATCATCATCATCATCATCATTATTATTATCATCATCATCATCATCATCATCATCATCATCATCATCCTCATTATTATTATTATTATTTTTATTATCATCATCATCATCATCATCATCATCATCATCATCATCATCATCATCATCATCATCATCATCATCCTCATCCTCATTATTATTATTATTATTATTATTATTATTATTATTATTATTATTATTG
>NC_068996.1:31885779-31887699 GCF_001194135.2 Octopus bimaculoides | reverse complement strand
GGTCAAACAACTGACAAGCAAATCTGTGGTATTAAGCAGAATATTTGCTGTAGCCCATCTTTTTATACCAAGACAAAACAATGTACATGATAACACTTCCAATCAATTAAGATCAGAAGCCATGAGAGCCACTGCCTGGTTATTATTATCCTCATCATCATCATCATCATCATCATCATTATTATTATTATTATTATTATTATTATTATTATTATTATTATTATTATTATTATTATTATTATTATTATCATTAGTATTGTTGTTGTTGTTGTTGTTGTCGTTGTTGTTGTTGTTACTAGTTGGACCCGTGAAAAATTCATGGAAAACAAAAAATGTAAGCATCTGTAAACATTGTACTGGTGCCATGAGAAATGTTTGTATATTATGACCATCTGTTTTTATGTTGTGAGTTCAAATTCTGTCGAGTTCGACTTTAACTTTCGTCCTTTCGGGGTCAATAATTTAATTATCAGTTGGGTACTGAGGTCGATCTAATGAACTGGCCCCCTCCCGACAAAAATTTCAGGACTAGAAAAGTATATTGTAACAGTTACAGAATATAGAAAGTAATGTAAAACCGATAACTATATAATCCCACTGAAATATCTCAGTTACACAAACGTAAACGGAATTACTATTTAACCATAAAATACATCGTACATATTCAAAGAACCTTCTTGGTTTAGGGGTACAGAACGTTCTTCTGGTATTCGTATATTCTTTTATTTGTTTCAGTCATTTGACGGTGGCCATGCTGCAGCACCACCCTTTAGTTGAAGAAATTAACTTCTAGACTTATTTCCTGTAAGCCTGGTGCTTATTTTATCAGTCTCTTCTGCTGAACAGCTAAATTACAGGGATGCAAATGCACCAACATCGGTTGTCAAGCAATGGTGGTGGTGGGAAAACTCAGACACATACATAATACATACATACATACATACATACATACATATATACATACATACATACATGCATCCATGCATACATACATATATATGACAGGCTTCGAGGTAGTGGTGATGCTGGCTGTTGCGATTTTGTGGTTTGCCGAGAGAGATCCAGCGGGCCTCTAACTGGTTCCCTGATCTTAAAGGTATAATGTGGATGTGTAATGATGGAGGGGTCGGTATGGTGGTGATGCTAGCTGGTGTGGTGGTCTTCCTCACAGTACTTCATGGTAGACAATATTTTGTGTGTATGTCTTTGGCCTCGTCTCTGATCCCAATTGAGTGCCATAACTCTTACTTTGATATTGTTCATAGCTTGTGCTCTTGGAAATGCGACATAGAATTGGCCATGAGAAAATACCGGTTGAGGCAATTATATTCCAACTTTTTCAAGTGTTTGCCCTTGAGACTTATTAATTGTCATAGAACATACAAGTCGAAGTGGAAACTGAAGTCAGTTTAATGTGAATGGAATATTTGCATCACTTGAGCTAAGTTTAATTCTGGGAATTAGAACTGTACGACTTTTGTTGGAGCCTGTTACCAATGATGCCTCTACGCAATGTTCATGAAGTCTTTGCGCTTTCATGCAAGTTCCATTACATAATCCTTGACTGATTGAAAAATTTCTTAGCAGCATTACAATAGCTCCTACCTTTAAGTTGAGGCGATGAGGAGGCAAACTGGATGGAGTGAGTGCGTTTATGAATTCAAAGGGATAGTTCTGAACCTCCTCTTCATTATTGCAGGATACTGAATCTGTGCTTAAGTACGTTTTAAGTGCCTCTGGTATAATATTAAGAACTTTTTTCATTTATTACGAGACAGTCAGAACTTTTAGGAGATAAAATTTCTCGTATTTCCATTTATTCTGGCAAGCAGTTGCAAAACATTTATGTGTACAAATGTATAAGCTGAAATCAAAAAGAACGAAATAATAAATGGATTTATGAATGAAAGTTTGGTAATT
>NC_068996.1:31875962-31884732 GCF_001194135.2 Octopus bimaculoides | reverse complement strand
GTTTATGTCTCGAGTTGTAGCTGTAATTAAAAAAAGGGACCAGCCTTCTCATATGTGTGAGGCTGAATCTTCCTGAGAACTGTGTTGTTATGCATGGCAGTGGAGTACTCAGCCATTTGTGAGTTAATTTTATCCTCGTGTGGTAATGAAAAGTGAAATTAACAGCCAATATTTGCTGTCTATGTACCTGTGTAAGAACTTTTCTTTGGATTTATCTACTGTCTCTTTCACTTTCTCACTTTCTTTTTCACTTCCTTTGAGTCCCTCTTCTCTCCCGCTTTTGATTTTAAAATGTGTATATGTATCTCTGTATCTACTTCTCTTGCGATTTGATAAACATTTAAAAACACAAAACGAACGCCGTCACAACTCACTGTCTCTTTTTCACTATCTCTCTCCCTCTCTTTTTCTCTCTCTCTGTCTCTCTCTCACTGTCTTTCTTTCTGTCTTACGTCCTCTCTGAAACATTTAAAAACACAAAACGAATGCTATCACCATTCACTGTCACTTTCACTCTTTCTTTCACTCTCACTCTCTCTCTCTCTCATTCACTCTCACTCTCTCTCTCTCTCTCATTCACTCTCTCTCTCTCTCTCATTCACTCTCTCTTTTTCTCTTACTTCCTCTCTGTCCTCCTCTCTCTCGCTTTGCCACTTCTTTGGAGTGTGACGCGCACAACAGCTACGTACAAAAACAAAAAGTTAGAGGAATTAATATTATTGATGATGATCATGATCATTATCATCATCATCATCATCATCATCATTATTATTATTATTATTATTATTATTATTATTATTATTATTATTATTATTATTATTATTATCATTATCATTATCATTATTGTTATTATATACACAACAAATTAGATTGTTGGAACAGAAAAAATTCTAAGATCGAGCTACAAGTAACCTTAAATGTTAAGAACCGTGCTAAGTATCGTAGCTGTCCCTAATAACCTTGTTTCCTAGAGCCGTACTAAACTGGGTTTTATACCTATTTCTTCAAATCTTTAGGGATAGTAATTATAGTGTATCCTACATCTACTGGGATCCATTTTATCCGCACTTTCCATAGTCTCTGTAATTCAATAGCTAGGTCCTGGTACTTTACTATTTTCTCTATACTTCTCATATTGACTTTTTCATCAATTGAGACTGTAAATTCAATTATCTGACACATTATTATTATTACTATTATTATTATTATTATTATTATTATTATTATTATTATTATTATTATTATTATTATTATTATTATTATTATTATTATTATAGTAGACGTCGCGCAGTATACAATATCGTGAAGTCGTTGATTGAAGATATTGTGTCTACCAGGGGTTTGTACTGTTTGTCAAGTTACAACAAGAACCTCAGACAGACAGTACTTTACACAATATGTGTGCAGTTCCAAGTAATACCGACTTTTGCAATACGCCTAGATTGTAGGGGATTTCTAAAGTTTTCAGATGGTTTTTCAGTTTGGGTGTTATTGAACTAAATGCTCCGATGACAATAGGGATAACCTTTATGTTTGACTCTCGTAGCTGCCACATCTTAGCGATCTCAATTCTCAGGTCTCCATATTAACCAACCTTTTCTCTTTCTTTCATGATGATATGTTAATCTCTTGGCACGGCCACGTTAATTATCAAGCACTCTTGTTTGTCCCTCCCAAAAATTACTATATCCGGCTTTCGGTGTTTTAACACCTTATCTGTCTGGAACTCAAAGTCCCAAAGGATTTCTGCCTTCCCCTTTTCGTCCATTACTTTTCCGGTATATGTTGGTACCAGGCACCCATTACCTCATATCCATACTTACCGCATAGTAGCCAGTGGAGATTTGGGGCTACCTTGTCGTGTCTACACATGTACTCTTTCTGCGCAAGACATGCGCTAAATATGTGAGTCACGCATTCGACCCTCTTCCCACACATTCTGAAGAGGTCCGTTGTTCTCGTGTGGTATATAGTCTTTTTCAGGTTCAGCCTGGAGTTGGCGTTCAAAGCCTGGTCCTGGATAGCGATGATTAATCTTCCAGCATTCTTGTTTAAATCACCCTTGTTAAACCACCTCCATGATGGTACCTGGTCTTTTAATGTGTTGGTTTCACGGTGGAATTGAGCATGTAATTACATTCGGAGTTGAGTTTCTTCTCTCCTGCTGGCTGTTCTTGATCGGAATTCATGAGCACTCTCAAGTCCGTTTTTATTAAATCCTTCTGCATTAACAGCATACTGTAGCAAGTCTTGTTCGCTGTTTACCAAATCTTCTGCCGTGTTACTTCTTTCACTGTTGATGCACTCCCGTACGCAAATCAGTTCACGTCCACCTTTACCCCTCTTCATGTAGAGCCTGTGTACATTCGCCTTATGGTAGAGGGCACCATACATTGTCATTGTCTTTCCGGTATTGCGATCGAGTTGGTTAATCTCCGCTTGTGTCCATATCAAGATATGTGCACTATAGCCCATATGCTGATGGCAGTCACAAGTTTCCTTGAGTTCAGTTTTGATTTCAAGAGAAGTTTAAGGCACTTAAAATATGCACTGATGACTTCGTTTTTCATTTCATTATGCCAGATATTGTCCAGTTCCAGAATCCCAAGGTACTTGTACCCATTTTCAACTGTATTTTCCATTCTCTCTCCGTTCGGCAATTCTATGCCTCTACAATTTGCTCTTTACCCCCCGCTTCAAAGTAAGCACCGCACACTTCGAGATACCTAATTCCATCCTTATATCTTTACTGCACATTTGCACAGTCACAACCAGCCTCTCTATTTCAGTTTTTGCGAACAATTTTAAATCATCCATTAAGAGAAGGTGACTGAGATGTGGTTCATTCTTTCTCCGCTCATAGTGCGCGTTGACTTTGCGTAGGACTACAGAAAGTGGGATCAAGCATATAATAAATAACAGAGGTGAACAAGAGTCTCCTTGGAAGATACCTCTTCTGATTGTTAATTCGGCTAAGTGCTGGTTGTTACAGGATAGACGTGTTTTTCAACCAGGCATACTGTTTTTAATCAGTGCACACACATTATTGTTGTTGTTGTTGTTGTTGTTGCTGTTGTTGTTGTTGTTGTTGTTGTTGATGTTGTTTTCATCGTCATCATTGTTGTTATTATTATCCTCTTTCAGTTTTGTTTCCATTTCTTGCCGAGTGTCTTCCCGACACATTGGGCAAAGAAACTTACTGTAGACATTGGTAGGCCATTAAAATAAACAAACCAGATTGTTCATTTGCAAAGTCATATGATAGAAGAAAAGGGGAAAAAGAAAGAAAAAAAGAAAGTAGACAAAATAAAAACAAGAAAAATGAAAACAAAGAAAATAAAGGGAAAAAAGAAAATAAGCATATGCACTTCTTGTATGGATGGTAACTCAGGGATCATCCTCAAATAATTTTCAGTTCCTTTTTCGATCATTCCAAGTGCTCCTGCAATCAGTAGTGTTGTAACGGTCTTGAGATGCCAAATATTTTCGATTTCAATCTGAACATTTTTTCTGAGATTATCAAATTCTTTTGTCGAGATAGTATGACCAGAAATTATGCTTATGTCAATTAATAAACAGATTTTATTGTTTTGGACTTTCACAACAATATCTGGTTTATTAGCTTTGATGGTTCTCTGAGTATGTACTGGAAAGTCCCAAAGAATTGTTACATTTTCTCTTTCAGTTACAGCCTCATGGAATACTTGTACAATTTGTCAGCAGTTTTGACTTCATAATGCCAACATATTAACTAGTGTAGATATTAGCCAATTGTGTCATGTCTTGGTTTATACTATGTAGGTGCTAAAATTTTACACCCAGAAATTAGATGGTCCACTGATTCAATCTTATCGCTGCAGTATCGGCACTTTGGATCTACTCTACTTTTCATTACGTTGGCTTGATAGTTCCGTCTCAATAAGATCTGATCTTGAGCATCCAAGATAAAGCCTTAGCACTCAGCCTTTAACCCTGAGTTCCGTAGCCACTGATGAGTGTATTTTTGGTTTACATCACCTTGTTTGCTACAGGCCACATATTTGTCATGCAGTGATCTTTGTTCCCACCTATCAGCCAATTGTTGAAACGCTTTTTGCTTTGCTATTGATTTCACCTTTGCAACAACAGTTGCCGCACTTCCATCATGTTTTTTGTCCAGCTTCTTGACGGATTGAAGCTTCTTACGATCTCGTGGCTTACGGATTTTCCTGTCAATCTTTTTTTTATTTCGCTGATATTCCAGTTCAACACATTGAAAATATAAATAACAAAAGGAACTCTTAAGAATTTATAGCTAACACCCTATTACGCGCATTTAGCTTAGATTTTAGGACTGCTACCACTTTTGTAACATTATTTGTTCATCTTCTTTTTCATGCTTGCATGCTGAGTGACAGCGCCTTCATTAAGTCCGAGGAATTTGTAGGTCTGCTCCTGCTCAAATTCTTTTATAATTGTGTCAACATATAACACCACTGAATGTGAGGCCTTCCATTTCCCTTTCTAAGAAAGTAGCCTTAGCACATTTATCAAAACCAAATTCCATCCCGATGCCATCACTGAATGCTTTCCCAGTACGTAATAGGCCTTCCAGCTCATTATTGACTTTGCATTACAGCTTTAAGTCATCTATATAAAATAGATGGTTTATTTTCTTATTGTCAGTTTTATATCCATACCCTATTCTATTAAGTTCACTTGTAAGAGGTATTAGGGTTATGCAAAATATTAGAAGTGAAAGTAAGCCACTCTGGAAAATGCCACAGTTGATGTTAATATTGTTTGAAGTCAGTATTCCATTAGAGTGGTACAATTGGAGATTTGTTTTCCACATTGAAATGTTATGCTTCAGGAAGTTAGAAATTACAAGAGAAATTTATTATTACTATTATTATTATTGAGTGAAAGAACAGCGCATGCCATCAAGGAGACACTGGGGTAATATATACGAAGCCCAATATACCCATCATGACTATCAGTGTGATAAGGGTACATCAGGCACATGCATCACAACAATATGTGCGCGACATGGTGATCTTATATCAAGACAAATAGCACATGACGTTGCAAGTGGGCCCCAGTTAGAATTTTCTTCAGGTTGAGCAGCCCATCCCACACAAAAGGACCCTGAATATTCCTCTCAACACATGGTTATGACGCTCCCCCACCACTTCAGCTCGTTATCAGAGATGCACATAACGTCAGCCACAAAGGCTTCGACTGGTTAAGGTCAAACAACTGACCAATAAAGTTGTGTTATTGAACAGAATATTCACTGCGGTTCATCTTTTATACCAGGATAAAACAATGTACATGATATCACTTCCTATCAGTTAAGATCAAAAGCCATGAGAGTAACTACCTGATACTGCTATTATCATCATCATTATTATTATTATTATTATTATTATTATTATTATTATTATTATTATTATTATTATTATTATTATTATTGAGTGAGAGAGCAGGGCATGCCATCAAAGTGACACTGGGGTAAAATATACAAAGCCCACTATACCCATCATGACTACCCGTCTGATAAGGGTACACCAGGCACATGCATCACAACTACATGTGCGCGACATGGTGATCTCATATCAAGATAAACAGCGCATGACCTTGCAGGTGGGGCCCAGTTAGAATTTTCTTCAGGTCGAGTAGCCCATTCCGCTCAAAAGGTTCCTGAATAAGGGTTGTTTAAGGATGTTGAACGAAACACCCATGTTTCCAAAGGTGAATTATTCAAACCCCAAAAAATTCCTCTCAAAACATGGCTAGGATGCTCCCCCATTACTTCTGCTCGTGATCAGAGATGCACATATTGTCAGCCAACCAAAGGACATGTTCAACTGGTTAAGATCAAGCAACTGACAAGCAAATCTGTGGTATTAAGCAGAATATTTTCTGTAGCCCATCTTTTATACCAAGACAAAACAATGTACATGATAACACTTCCAATCAGTTAACATAAGAAGCCATGAGAGCCATCAGGGCATTATTATTATTATTATTATTATTACTATTATTATTACTATTATTATTATTAATGTTGTTGTTGTTATTATTATCATTATCATTACTACTACTACTACTACTACTTATATTATTATTATTAAGTGAGAGAGCAGAGCATGCCATCAAAGTGACACTTGGGTAAAACATACGAAGCCCATTATACCCATTATGACTACCCGTCTGATAAGGGTACACCAGGCATATGCATCACAACCATATGTGCGCGATATGGTGATCTTATATCATCCAACCATCTCGTTCTCCTGCCATTATGTCTCCTTCCTATTGGCTAGACTTGAAGAAGCTGTCTTGCGATTCTTCTCTGTAACTTTCTAATCATATGTCCGTTTTGCTGGATGTATGACCTCTCAATACAAAGATGTAGCGGTTCGACCTGGAGGAACTCTAATCTCTGAGCTACGTTCATTGTCGGGTAACGTTACTCCTGAGATTCTTCCCACATTTCGGCTGCTTGTATTCGCGATCGTCTTCTTTCGGTCATTATCCAACATTCATGAAGATAGGTGAGGATACGTACAAAACCGAACTGAAGATAACATGTTTGGCCTCTTTACTAACCTCACCGCTTTCGAGATTATTCATTGCATCAAACTGGTTTTTACTTTCTTATTTTTTTTATTGTCCATAAGGGGCTAAACATAGAGGGTACAAACAAGGACAGACAAAGGGATTAAGTCGATTATATCGACCCCAGCGGATAACCGGTACTTAATTTATCGACCCCGAAAAGATGAAAGGCAAAGTCGACCTCGTGGAATTTGAACTCAGAACGTAACAGCAGGCGAAATACCGCTAAGCATTTCGCCCGGTGCACTAACGTATCTGCCAGCTCGCCGCCTTAGTTTTTACTTTCTCTCACCATATATATATATATAATCGCATATATACATATTTCATATCAGTTTATATCCAATTGTATTTACACTGATTAAATGCATAGGAGTGTATTTCCTTTAGGAACACCAATGTGTATATTCTTGTTCCGAATCGTTCCTTTAATGTCTTGAGTATTTCCCTTAATATTTTCAAAATTGTGGTATATTTTATAAAATAATAGTCAACATACATTATAGAGATCGTCTTTGTTTTATGACAAAATACTAAACGAGGTGGATATTTTACATTTCATTTCTATCCATTGTTCTTTATTTTTGATATTTTTTCAGGGAGGGCTGAAGTAACGTTTGATCTTCTGTAACTTAGTTTATATTCATACAATGACAAAGATAAAATACACTATTAATACACGCACACAAAGACACACATATACAGAAATATATACTCAAAGATATATGTATATGTATAAACATTTTAGCACATACACATACTAGGAAAATGAGTGTCTTTGGGCGTTGATATAAGCGAAGAGACATATACACTTTCAGACATATACAACATCTTCAAAAATAGAGAAAAATGCACAAACATATATGTGTATATGTATAAACTAGAATATAGAAACACACACATACGTGCGTCAATCTGTAAGAGCATATATATGTGTGTGTGTGTGTATGTGTGTATGTGTGTGTGTGTGTGTGTGTGTGTGTGTGTGTGTGTGTGTGTTTGTGTGTTAGTCAATGTGTGTGTGCATATACACCTGTCTAATTTCCTGAGATTTTATAATTTATATGCATTTATCTATATTTATATGTGCTTCACATCAATAGGTTTGGAGGGAGAGAAATTTATAAAAATTCTTGCAGACTTTTCTGATCGTAGACTGACAGTATAATTTTGGATAAAGATGAATCAGTTCCGCTCTTCAGATAATCTCAAACAGTTCTGTTACATACACACACACACACACACACACACACACACACACACACATGCACAAACATACACACACACATGCACACACATACACACACATGCACACATACGCGCACAAACATAAATATAAGTGCACGTACACGCACAGAATACACAATTATATGTGTATGAGTATTGTATTTATGTGTGTGTTTTCCTGTGTGTGAGTAGATGTGTACTCGGGAGTGTTTAGGGTTATGCACATGAATGCTTTGATGCTTTGTATATCTAGATGTAAATATATATGTGGTGGAAGCGTGTGTATATACACATATACGTATATACATATGTCTATATAAGCACCGATATATGTGTGTAGTGTGTATGTGTATGTGTGAGTGTGTGTTGTGTTTACACGTATATATATATATATATATATATATATATATATACATACGCATACTCACAAACACACACACACATATATATATATACATACCGATACATATATAAGCATATATATAAATATAGAGAGATAGATAGATATATATATGTATGTATATACATACATGCGTGTATATATATATATATATATATATATATATATATATATATATAGGTACATGTTCACATACGCAATGATGTATATCTAATATATCAATATTGAACTTTCGAAAAGTTCCGTTCGTTGAGTGACTTCTGTAGTATTATGGAGAGAACCCATTCATACAACCATAGAGTCTTCGAATCATAGAATCATTACTCTGAGAGAATCCAAGCATTTCTAGAGATTATAAATATATGTTTATATGAATTGCGTATGTCTATAAATGCACACATAGGGAAACGCACACACATACGTACACGAATAAACATACAAACAATTATTTAATATCCACTCTTATACTCATATGTATGTATGTATGCGTATATATATATATATATATATATATATATATATATATATATATATATATAT
>NC_068996.1:31875171-31875728 GCF_001194135.2 Octopus bimaculoides | reverse complement strand
ATATATATATATATATATATATATATATATATATATATATATATAGTCTCTTTTCCTATTTAAATTGTCCATCTAAATCTGTGGGCATGCTGGAGTTTCACCACTAATGTGGTTTTAAATTTAATTCATATTAACACTCCTGAGTATATTTTTTTCTGTGTATGCGGGAGCTGGATATCTCGCCCTCCTTTGTGGTTCTTGCCCTGATATGAATTCATTTGGAACTTCAGATACAATTTTTTAAAGTATATTCTATACTATTTCTTGTAGATCTGTACATATTTGTGGCACGTTATTGAAAATGTTGGAGCTTTGAACCCTAACTTTTACAGGGCCCTTTGCTATGCAGTAGCGTCCAGTTCGGGGATTGGTAAAGCTTACAATCACAAAGTTTGGCACTAGAACTTTCAAGATGTTCGATATGTATATATGCATGAATGGATATGTATGCATGGATGTACACATATACTCAGAGTCATACACACACACACATACATACACACACACACACACACACACACACACACACACACACATATATATATATATATATATAT
>NC_068996.1:31872871-31875125 GCF_001194135.2 Octopus bimaculoides | reverse complement strand
TATATCCAATGCAAGGAGATAAGCTCCTCTTATAAGAATGTAAAATATCCAATATTTTGACTTGTTAACTGTTCAATACTCAATATATGATACATATTTAGTAGAAAAATTTCTCCAATATAAATGGGAATATATACATAATATACAATAATAAAAGGAAAATGGATAGTTCAAATTGACATATGTTAATTTATTAATATGTTATATTATTATTACAATAATATAATTTGAAATCACAAAACAGACTGTGATTTCAAACTTCTCATTATGTCATTTTCGTCCGTTACCCTGATAAGAGTCTTACGCAAAAATATTTCCATGATATTAATTTTTATGAATTTGCTTTTGGTTTTGGTGTTTGAATCGAAACAATTGTAGGGATTTTATTTATATTTATATTTATATTTTTATTTTTATACTCTCGATTTTTCTTTTGCTATTGTATATATATATGTATATATATATGATTGCATAAACTCCATCTCTTCACTCCAGTGAGTAGGTTTTTCAAACATTTTGAAATATTTTCAAATATTGGAAAAACTTACAAGAATAGGTGCAAGCGCTGATATTCGTGTTTTCGTCCCCGTAACTTAGCGGTTCTATAATAGTACCTCATGAAATAAGTACTAGGCTTACAAAGAATAAGTTTTGAGGTCGATTTGGTCGACTAAATCTCTATGGTGGTGCTCTTGCATGGCCGCAGTCAAATGATTAAAAGATGTAAAAGAATAAAAGTATATATATGTAGTTTTATTTAATTCTGAAAATATTATTTATGTAACGCACGCACTCCTTAAAATTTTACTCATTTGTAGAAATATACTTATTTTTGTGTAACTCTGTCTCTTTACTGTGCTTCTCTTTTAATTTCCTCTCTCTCTTTTCGTCTCTTTCCCGCCCTGTTACTGTCCTACCACTATCACGTGACCCGTGGCAGCCTAATGCGGTGTCATTCTTTTCGCGTTTCCTTGGACCGGACTGGTTACGATTATCTTTGCTCCTCACTGTATCCCTCTTGTTTCTAGAGTCCATTATGACAGTTTTCTTTTCTTCATCGCTGTACCCATTTTTGTCTGTCTTGCAGTCCCAAGGCATTTTTTGTTGCATATGTATTATTTTTTTATCATTAATTTTTGTCTTCGTCTGGCACTAATCCGTTATTCTGTTTATTGTTTTGTCTCTCGTCTATCCACTTACAGTCTCGTCTCGAGCCCGCCACGTTTTGTTATGTTTTGTTCCCACTCCCGGAAAGTTTCTTTCCGGTGCCTCTAGAGTGGAGACAATCGATAATGGCTGATTATTGCATTCGATCCTCAGGCCGATAATTGATGAGGAGTTGGTGACCTTGTGTATTTTCTGTTCGTCTATTTAGCATGTGTTGGTTTATTTATTTACTACACGATTTTTAAAAATTATATATATATATATGCATATAAATACGTCACATATTCTAGGACTTTCTATATTAGTAAAAAGTCTATTTGACGAGTGTGATTTCTTATATCTATCCTGATGAGATTGATTCATAGCTGACCATAATTCTTCCTGTCGAACGTATTTTGAATGCATTCATCGGAACACATGTAGAAGATATAACGATATAAATGTTTTAATAACATCCTAAGAGTTTGTCTCCTTTTTCAAATTTTTCTATTTTCTCCTAAATACGACTTACTTATCCCTCACATGTGTGATCATTGTTTCCTAAGGAACATTAAATATAAACGGTAGCAAACGATGTAGCTTTGCTTGGCAGAAAGAGCAAGAATCTTTTAAAAAGGACTCGCTTGACCCGAAGACCTTTTTAAACTCAAGGAAAGAAGTATTTAGACAACGCCCACATGTAAGACGTTGTCTGCCACAAGCTTCAAATCTCCCGTTCGTTAAATAGAACCGCGACAGCATCTTCAAATATTACCCACTGCTGGAAATAATGTAAGGGAAATAACCGTAACCCGCTTATAATACCTCCTGCACGACCATTCCGGGTGTATATTTTTAGTTAACATAATTAACTGACGATGACATCATCTCCTCCTAGCCATTTCAGTCTATTGGGTCGTCTATACAGTCTTATAGGTGTGAGACCAACGGATACTTTATGACAGACCATTACAATCAACATGCTAAAAAATATATTACTATTTTAATGCTTTAGAGTGCGCTTAATTTTCGTGTATATGAAGTTCTGACGCTGTGTGCGTGTGTGTGCGTGTGTGCGTGTGTGTGTGTGTGTGTGTGTGTGTGTGTG
>NC_068996.1:31865014-31870456 GCF_001194135.2 Octopus bimaculoides | reverse complement strand
GCGTCTTTAGTTGAAGAAATCGACCCTAGGACTTATTCTTTGTAAGCCTAGTACTTATTCTATCGAAAACTTTTTGCCGAACCGCTGGACTACGGTGACGTAAACACACCAACATCGATGGTGGGGAGACAAAGACACACAAAAATATACATACATATATATATATATATATATATATACGTACACGACGGGCTTCTTTCAGTTTCCAAATCCACTCACAAGGCTTTGGTCGGCCCGTGGTTATGGCAGAAGACACTTGCCCAAGGTGCCATGCAGTGAGACTGAACCCGGAACCATGTAGTTGGGAAATAAGCTTCTTACCACACAGCAACGCCTGCGCCTATATTGAAATATTGTTCAAAAATTTATGTTCAAATAATTTTCATTAAGTCGAACCATTTGCTTTTTTTCTTTTTCTTTTTTTCTATATAAACTATAGTTGTTGTAAGGATATTTGTTAAAAATATTGTTTACTCAAATTCAAAAATACAGTAGATATAACTTATTGCGTTCCATCCGCCTTTATATCTTACTTGTTTCAGTAGCTTGCCTGATGCAGAGATAAGATTTGAAGGTGTGAAGCTCGTCTCCGCATTTTCTTGTGATTTTAGTGAGGTGTTTACAGAAGAAATTGTACAATTTGCAACTTTTTGTAAGCTCAGGTCATATTTCAACCCATTTCAAGAAGCACTTTCAACCAATAATGGTGGACTTTCTGAAACCTTTCCTTGTATTGATGTAACTCATCGAATATTTTTGAGCTTGATGGTCACGAATTGTTCCCGAGAGAATTCATTCAGCAAAGTGGGCGTGAAAAATGTATTATGACCCATGATAGACTAAGTGTTTTGTCCCTTTTGGATTTAGAGAGCAGTCTTCTAAAGATATTACAGTTTGAGGAATTAATTTAAGATTTTTAAATGCCAAATGCAGAAAAGAAAACTTTTTGTAGATATTAAAGTTGCGTACAGCAGTAAGTTTGTAAAACTTGCTGCACTTAGTTTAGATGACAAAATTTTGCATTAAAGAGATGCATTTAAACTTACTCTGCTTACTCTACATGCAATAGATGGATTTTGAGATTTAAATTTGGTGATTTTTAATACATAATTCTTATGTATGAAGGACCTGCCGAAATTGAAGTGTTCCGACTCCCCTATGATTTAAATCCGGTTCTGTTCGTCTTCCTGGTTGGAAGTGAGTATTTCCACAGACAGTTCCTTATACAGTTTCTTATTGATATGAACTTGGAAGTCTCATATCTTCTGGGTATTCATTTTTTATGATGTTGTATGTATGTTGTGGTTTCTGGATGATATTATGTGCGATAGAGTGATGTTAGTAAATGTGATGTAGCTGTTGTCAGTAATGCTCGTATACTGGTATATACGGTTTATTAGTTATTTATCGCTTGTGCTTATCGCCATGTCTTTAATATCTTCTTTGCTCGTATTGGGCAGTGTGATCTGCTTGTTGCTGTGTGTGTCATTTAGGCTGTGCTTGTATCGACGGTGTTCATGAGTGGTGGTATTGATGGGGATGGTTATGTTGACTGTACACGTGTAATTGTTTTGATGGGACAATGATTGTGCATTGTTGTTCAAAAACATCTCCATTTGTTGATATCTATCAGTGCTTTGTGTTGATATGATTTGTTTCTTTTCCTTTTCTTTGCATTTTTAACTTTTCAGTTTTAGACTCCTCACAGGTCTCAATGATATTAATCGGGGAGGAGCATTCTCTGATCGCTTGTTTTTGTTTGTTGTTTGGGGGCTTTCCGTTGCTAATCTTGTTGATGTGGTGTTTCCTTTAGGTGCTTTTTTTTTCTGTTACGACTGCTTCCACTCTTAGTGATGTTGCTGTTCTTACTGTAACAGCTGCTTCCAGGTCATCGAATCTGGAAATAACATTCAGAAAGTACTGAAAGTGAAATACATTTGTTAATACTAATCAATCTTGTCAACTTTCAACGATCTAGGTAACCTTGAATATATTTGGGGACATTTTTCATTAAGCATTAATGTGGACTTTGAGCACATCTGTTTGTTCACCAATATGTACATTATATTTGTTTTAAGTCAGGGAATCATAGATTGTGTGGGATGCTCCTCAGCATTTACTAGAGTTATGAACCGAAAATTATCAACTTGATCTCTCATTCATAGCAACGCTATCTTTCCTTGATTTACAGAAACGAGTAAATATCTGGCAACAGCTCTCCACACAAGTCTGTTAAGTAAAAGTAAAGCTCGTAGGACAGATCATTCAAATCAGGCGATCTGCCCGCCATGCAGCCAACCGTCACTTCTTTAGTTGCTGTTGGCTTTTCGCAGCACTCTGCTTATCTCAGCAAAGATAGTCTGCTTATCTCAATCAAAATAGTCTGTCTCGACATCCACACAGTTTAGCGAAGTGCTACAGAAAAGTTGCACATATCGGTTCGGCATGTGCAACAAACATGTTTTATAGTCAGACAGAATTATAGCTTTGTTACCACATTGCACCTCTGTCACTCAGGCCAATGCAACGACTTTCGTCCTTACATGTAATTACCGCTGATTTAGGCACAAACCCGGCAATTTTGAGGGAGGATTAAGTATGACGCATTGGATAGTTTAGTCTGGAAAACACTGAGCTCAAAACAAAGGCAGGATGGTCAAGATTGGAATGCCTTTGATAAAAGGTGGCTTGGGGCTAAATAACAGCAACAATAAAGACAACAATAAGATGCAAAAAAGAAGAAATTATTGGCGTCCTAACTCATAAGAGACATAAATAAAGTGGCTTTACTACACGCATGAAATCACAGGAAAATATATAAAGAGAAACAAGTTGAAAAGAAATACATTTCAGATGAACTGCGGTTACCATGGAAGAGGCCGTTTCATGTTCGTAATTTTATTATCTATGAACGCCTGAACGAAATCTTTCACGTACGCTATATGACTGAAAATCATAGAGACAGACTTACACTCATGCAGAGATACTAAACACAAACACACACACGCACACACGCAAACACACACACCCAGACACACACACACACACACACACACGCGCACACGCATGCACACATACACGTATATATTTATCTATAAATACTTGTATGTACATGTATATATATATATATATATATATATATATATATATATATATATATATATATATATATATATATATGTATGTATATATATATATATGTATGTATATATGTATATATACATATTTACTGCATGTGTGTGTGTGTGAGCGTGTGTTTGTACGTATGTGTGTTTGTGTGGGTGTGTTTGGATGCGCGTGTGTAAGTATGCATATGCATATACACACATATTTATTTGTATTGACATCATACGAGACCCGGTGTATAACACTGAAGCAACATATCCAGTAGAAGATAAAATAAAATCAGTAACTATCTTGCACAAGTGTTTGAGCACGAAACAGAAGCACCATTAGGATTGCTAATGAACTTGAGGAAAGACATGAAATAAAACTAGTACAAAATTCTATCGAAAGGAAATCTCAATGCAAAAAATAAATTAAAAAATAAAAACAGACCACTTCATTCAGAAGGTTGTAACGTAAGTACTTCAAACAAAAACAAATAAAACAGAGAAAATATTCCACATTGGTTATTTCTTCTTTGGCCTTCATCACGCATTGAAGGTAACTTCCATGCAATCCTGGAACAACAACTCTCCACCAAGTAACTTAAGAATAGAGAAAGCTTCAACTTACAACAAATTAAGATTTTGCAAAGTGGAAACTGAAGACATCGTTAAATGAAAACAAAGAAGCGGAGGCAAAATATTGATTCAGACAACTCTTGGGTGTTACATCAACTGCCGTCACTGCTATCTACCACTCAGCAAAGCTCGAAGTACATCTACAGATCAATTCTACATATATGAAAAAACACATTTGACGGTTGGAAAGAAGCTCATAGGAGGATATTTCCAGGTATAAACGGAGAGGACGTACACAAATCTACCGCAACAGGAGATAGGACGAAAATCTTTCTGCGTCTAAAAAGAATGGCGTGCAAGAAAATACTGTCAAAAAATTTATGAGTTACAGAAAATAGAATATTCAAGATGGACCAAGTGGTCCATCTTCAATTGATTAACAACAATGTATGACCTTTCATTTTGATACGTATGATTTTGCGTTGACTAGTTTCTAACTGTTGACTAGTTTCTTGAATGCAATCGGAATTTTCAAAACACGCTATGTAAAAACGTTTTGTAATAAACTGCACAAAGGCAGAAACTTATGAAATGTTCCAGATTGCTTACGAATTAACTTGTCTGAACTGAGCATCTGTTTTGTTTTTTGTTTTTTTATTTTGCTGGCACAAGAGGTTCATGAAGGTGGAGACGAGGTAAGAGACGATGAGAAGTGAGGGAAGGAAGGAGGGAAAGGGGCATCAGAACATCAGCACCGGTTGTGAAAATTCGCAGTTTTCTGGATAAACACAATAAACGTATAGTTTGGATTTGTTGTGACAGCTGTGGACAGAATTATTCAGGAAGATCAAAAGGTTTAAAATTGTGTAAAAGTTTATTCACAGGGTGCCCAGTGACGAGCAACCTAGTAACCAAGTTTTTGACCGACATGGATATCAAAACTTTTACCTACCCTCCCTTAGGTTCAGACATTGCTCCCTGTGATTTTGGTTGTTCCCCAAACTAAAAGAGAACCTCAGAAACAGTCGTTTTGAAAATGGATAAGGCTGTGACATGGGTCCTAAATAACCTCACTTTGAAGGACTTCTATGGGGCCTTCACGAAGTTGTTGAAGTGCTACAAGTGTATTGACTTCCGAGGGTCTTACCTTGAAAGAGATTAGAATTTTGCACTGTGAAATTAATAAATATATCGCCCGAAAAAAGTCCAAAACCTCTGGAATGCACCTTGCAGACAGATTTCCCAGATGGAAAACCGATATGATATCTATAATCAATATTAAGATATTATCTGCAGCACAACTAATACTCTGTAGAAGGCATAACTTTACTATTTATTATAAGTCATAAAGACTAGAATTAAATAAAAGCTTACAATGATGTGGGACAAACATAAAAATAATTTGGAAGAATAGGGATAAGCACAGGCTCAGCTGTGTGGTAAGAGTTTTGCTTCCCAACCACATGGTATCGGATTCAGTCTCACTGCATGGCACTTTAGAGCAAGTGTTTTCCGCTAGAAGCCTATCATTAATATATCCTTACAATATATAGGATGCAGGTTGCATCGTTAACCAGCTAAAGGAAATGTCCTCTTGGGGTTAAAAAATTGCAGTAACCTCTGTTCATAGGGAACAGCCATGTTGAAGTGGCAACACACGTTGCTTACACATATACGCACACACATATACATATATATATTTATGTGTATATATATATATATATATATATATATATATATATATATACATATATAT
>NC_068996.1:31858503-31864983 GCF_001194135.2 Octopus bimaculoides | reverse complement strand
TATATATATATATATACATACATACATGTATGTATGTACGTATGTATGTATGTATGTATGTATGTATGTATGTATGTATGTATGTATGTATGTATTATATAAATTAAGCACAAAATGGAGAAAATTCCTGATCAACAAACAAATTGACTACCATCGCTTATTATTTTTTAATACAAAACTTCTTCATTTCTTACAGCCGTTTCTGCTTCCAATGTCCGTCAGCGCTGCCAAAGAAAATTCTGAGAATAATATTCGTCATATTCTATAGCACATCCGATTTGGTATATGGAGCTTCATCAGAGTGAAGAAAAATATATAAAATAAAAGAAGAGGGAAAAGAAAAGGGCCTCGAGATGAGAAAATCAGACTTAATATATTTGAATCATACCATTTTGCAGCGTAACGCTTTAGAAAATTGATTGGTGGGATAATCTTTCTTTAGGGGTAACAGAGTGTATAAATAATAAAAATATAAATACTTTAGTATAATGAGATTCGCCAATAGGTCTAGAAAAAAATAGTACGTAATATTTCGTAAATAGTACTAATTATCCAAGTAACAGGCCCATAAAATAATTACATTAATATACTTACTAATACATTATAAAGACCAACCACCTGTTGTCTGTAATGGGATTGATCAAAGTCCAGCCATCAATATAATTGGTCAGTTAAATTTAAAACCCAAAGGGCAAGCTATTAAGATCGTTATAGCAGTAGATGTAAATAAAGAAAGAAATAAAAATAATGTATATATATATATATATACAAGAATAGATATAAAAACAATTATATATACACAAACATAATTAAAAACATACATATTCATGCTCACACACATATATACATGTACACATGTACACATCTATATATATCTCTCTCTCTCTCTCTCTCTATCTATCTATCTCGTTTTTTCTCTTTCAAAATATATATATTCGCTACAACATTTGTCTATGTTCGGACTGTCTTTGCAAAGGGGCCACCCGGACTCTTGCCTTCGCCGTGAACAAGAATTAATCCTCAGTCTTCGTTTCTTTGCGCCTTATGGGTTCAACTCACTGCCTGTTCATCTGATACCAACTCCACACGGATACCCACACACCCAAATTTAATTGCCCCTCCCTTCCACCTACATATCTGCATATCGCCTACCTCGGTTCCCTTGCCACACACACAGACATCCATACACACTCTTCAACTCATTACTCATTTCACATATCATTACACACACACCCACTGACAGCTTCCCACTTCACACACTAGTACCAAACACTTTTCAATACCCACACCACACACCGTTATCCATACGTCCATATACCATTGTCTGCACACAAAAACACAATCTTCAATAGCGTTACCACACACACCACTATACGAGTAGCCCCAAACAGTGTTTAACTCAACATCACACACACCGCACACCATCACATACTCCTACACCCACGCAAGCACGTAATACCTGAACACAGACAATTTTCTCGCACATACGCAACACACCTAAACACATGCAACATTCATAAACACATGCAACAAGCATAGAGAACGATAACTTTCGCCCACAAACATACACTATACACATGCACACTATTTGGTCACAGGCACATACACACGTGCACACACCACCTGAAGAAGCACACATCAACGCACAACACACACACACACGTTAGCCTCATATATATACAAAGGTCCATATGCATACTCACACATATACAGATGTCCAGACGCACACACACACACAATATACAAAACACCCATCACTCCGAACAACGCATACACTACTAATGTATTACACTAGGTTACTTGGATACAAACAAACACACAAAGGCTCATGCGTTTGCACACGCACATGATAACCCCACACTCACATATACACGTCTATACGCAGACACATACCTATCAGTACATGGAATGCATATCACTCAACACACTGTACTTACTGGGTTACTTATACACATACACACATTCAGGTCCACATAATTTTCAGCTCGCCCGCACATACATACTCACACACTTGCCCCCACTGACACATACACATTCACACACGCGCTTGCGCGCCTTAGTTCGTTGGTGTCACTGTTATCGTTAACAGGCGACGAGCTGGCAGAATCGTTAGCACGCCGGGCGAAATGCTTAGCGGTATTTCGTCTGTCTTTACGTTCTGAGTTCAAATTCTGCCGAGCTCGACTTTGCCTTTCAACCTTTCGGGGTCGATAAATGAAGTACAAGGAATACTGGTGGAACATTCCCATCAAAACTTCTGTCAAGTGTAAGCATAACAGGTTGGATATTGTTGTTTGGGGCATATAAGAAAAAGTCATACAGGTCAGCTGTTCTGCTGTTGTAAACATCCCTTTGAAAATCGAAGAGAAAGAAGATAACTATGGACAACTGCTTATATATTCAGATTACAAATTCACATTTATACCAATAATAATTGTAGTATTTGGTTTTGTGAGTAAATGCTTAGTTGTCAGTTTGGATAAGCTAGGGTTTTCAGAAAAAGAAATCAACCGAGTCGCACATTACAACTACACTCTGTAAGCGGAACAGGAAAACTATGCAAGACTTTTCTCAGGTTTAAAATGTGACATTGTTTTCGTTATCTACATTCCAACGATGGAGCTTTGTATCTTTGTTAGAAACCAGCTCCTTCTTCAGAGGAAGGATTTAAATAAATAAAGACAGAAGAGAACATATATACATACATACATACATACAGGCATGCATACATACATACATACATACATACATACATACATACATACATGCAAACATACATACATACATTCATGCATACAGACACATATATACAAACATGAAATGAAAATAAACATAGTACAAGGAAGGAAAGATTAAAATAGTTATAGTTATGTGGAAGTTATAGTCAGTTAAAATATGTAAGAATAGTTGTTAAATCCTCCTCTTGAAACCTCAGTAAAATGTACGCTCAACAGACGAAAATTAACATTCTGTAACTGAAAAACATTTTCGTTATTATAAAACGTTGACATGTGGGAAACAAAAGTGAGGCCTGCTAATAGTGCTCTAAGACTATGACACTAGATTTATATTTGCGAATAATCAGAAAAGTGGATATAAATCTATTGCTTCAGCACAGTTTTATGGAGCTGGGTTTCACAAAACTAGAAACGACACAATTAAGCTGGAAATTCCAGGTGCTTAGTCTGAATTTTGTAAACTTTTGCTTATATACGTGCGTGTGGATACCCAAAAGTAACCGGAAACGTTGTAGTTCAGGCTTCAGCCGCTAGAAGCCACTTGATGTGATCTTCAAGTATCAGTCTGCCGACTGGCGTTCTTCCATGTGATGCGTCTTTGTTTTCCAGTAGAATTTTGCGGTGACTGAAACGAAGGAACAATGTGCTTCCATGAAAACGGCCGCCGAAACAGTAGTCATGCTTCAAACAACTTACAAGGACGCTGCCATGAGCAAAACAAAACGACGCTTTAGGAATGGTCACTTGTCGCTTGAAGACCAACCTCGTTCAGGACGACCGTCGACCATTCGAACGAATGAAAACATCATGAACATTCATGAACTAATTTTGGAGGACCGTCGCCGAACAATTGAAGAACTTCTTGATAAGACTGATGTGTCCTGGAGTTCCTGCCAACGAATTTTGAGCGAATAATTGCGAATGAAAAGAGTTGCATCAAAATTTGTGCCTCGCTTACTAACGGAAGATCCAAAGCAGTTACGACTAAATGCATTTTGTGAACTGGAAGAACAGTTGGAAGTTGAACTGGACCCTTTACGAAGGTCATCACTGGTGACAAAAGCTGGTGCTATGGAATTTGGAGATGTGGAATGAGGTTAAGGAAAAAACGACGGAGGCGTTAAAAAATATGACTTCGCAAGAGTTCCATGATTGCTTCGAATAGCGGAAAACGCACTTGGATCGATGCATTGCTTCAAATGGAAAATACGTTGAAAGCGATGAAAGTGTAAACGTAAAATTTTATTGAATAAAATAACATTGAAAATTCCGATTTCTTCTGGGTACCACCTCGTATGTCATACTTACAGATTTAGCAGCGCAACTATATTCATGAATGCCCATACAAACACACACACATACACACATACAGACAAACAGACAGACAGACAGACAGACAGACAGACAGACAGACAGACAGACAGACATGCACGCACGCACACATACATGCATATACGTATACATACATGCATAATATTGAAAGGAAGTGCCAGTCAAGTACAGGACATAATAAGAGATTATACGAATGTAAGGGAACGAAAAACTGGATAAAAATAACAAATTCGTAAAACCTCTGATACTTAAATAATCAACCCCAAATATTCAGCCTCTAAATACTACTGGTCTTAGCCTCTAGGGTAGTACGTCCCTAGTTCGTCTCCTATTCCTGCAGCATTATCATCAATTATACCAAATTAACGTTAACCAGTCAGTCAATAATTCTTTAGCATCTCCCCTAATTATTTCTGAAGCAAACTTCGAAGAGATATCAACTACTACTACCGGTGGAGCCCCTTACACTAAAACCTGTAATTTAAAAAATACCTTTGATTGCCCTTTGAATGGAAACCTGTCTTCATAATAGATCAGTATAACAGCCGACAAGTTCAAGGAAAGCTTTAATATGCATGTGCACTCATTCAAAAATACTAAGTTGGCCCACTCTACTTCCCGTGTCGAGTACGTCTGGCAACTTAAAAATCAAAACGCCCAATACACGTTATAAAAGAACATAGTGAACAAAAGCCAAATCGTTTGAGCAGCAAGCAAGCAATTCGCATTGGTCTTCCGACAAACACTTTTTGAATATAATAATGTATACATATAAATGTATACACATTTCTGTTTCTATGCATATCTATATGTGTATGTGAGTGTGTCTGTATATGTACATATATATGTATGTGATCTACATGTATCTGAGTCTGGAAGAGAACAAGGATTGTTGGATTTACCTAACAGAACCAAGGATTCCCTGCCTGTTTGGACACTGATATCTGTTTCTTCGCTTTTTTCTTTTTCTAAATTTTAGTTCTTTTCTCTATTATTAAAATTTATTTTTTCTTCCTCTCCTTTAGCCTGTCTTTTTCTAATTTTTATTGGACTGTTTTATGAACATTTTTATTTGTTGAACTGTGTTAGACATGGTAGAAACTATAAAGAAGAACCCTGTCCTGGAGTGGGATTTGTGCCCACCCAGACAGTGGTTGGATGAAATGGAGAAGAGGACAGTGGTACTGTGGAACTATTCCAGGTCACGCAATACCACTTCCCTCTTCAATAAGGACATTATAGAAAAGGAGCTGGCAACTTGTTTGCCAGCAAAAATTTTTTTATCTCTAGCGGGGTCAAATTTGCAACGGTGTGGATGCATTTTGACTCCCCCGAAGAGGCGTGCATTGCGGCTAGTCAGCCCTTGCAGGGAGAGGAAATTTTGTTCCTCCCCACTTATTCTGAGGAGAGAATTATTAGAGCCTGGGTATGTGGACTGCCCCCGGGCACCGAAGCTGGTTGGATCACGGACGCCATCCAGCGGGGTTTGGGGGACAGCCTGGGTCTGCTGTCCCCAGGCTTTTAAATGTACACTTAACAGCAGCGGCCAACTGGATGGGTGCAAAGTCAATTTTGATCTTATGGACCCCAGTGGCCGCCAATGACATGATTTTTCCTGATTTTTTAAAAATGGCCGGGTTCAGATACCCTGTGATACTTGATGGTCACCCCACCCCCCTCCAAGTGGCACCTATGTCTGGAGCCTGGCCATATCAGGAAAAATTGCCCCCGGGGCCATGAAAAGGCCCAGGAGCAGGGTAAGCAGGAAGTGTCTGTTGCCCCTCCTCCATTGGAGGGGGAGACAAAGAAAGTCGAAACGTAAAAGAAACGTAAAAGAAAGGTGAGCAACAATAGTTCCTCACCAGTAAAGTTTGCGGGAGAAGAGGAAGGCAGTAGAAATAGAGAAAAAAAGGAAAAAGAACGGGAGACGGTCAGCGGAGGTGCCGACCGAACCCGAAGTCCCTTCGGTGGGAAATGTGCCACCGAAGAGGAAGTCTCTGTCAGCGGGAATTGTGCCACTGACAGAGTGGTGTGACGTCTCTCCCAGTGAGGATAATGATTTTTATGTTATCCTGTATCATGAGGGATGTACTATGAGAATGAGTTCTTGGACCGCGAGTGCGGTCATGATAGGAACTACTCGGAGTGTGCGAGTAGTTCCACATGGCCTCCGCAGGTTGCTGCGGAGGTTATAAGTGACAACATGATGACAAAAGTCATAGAAAAATGTAACCAAAAAGATTTCTTCTACCTCTCCGCAAATTCAAGCTTAACAATAGACACTTGTTTGTCAGGGGCAGCATATCTGCTTGCGGAGGGGTGGAGTGATGAAAATTGTGAATGTTTGATATATTGAAATTGTGTAAAAATTGTAATATTGATAGTGTAAGAGGTTTGCAACCTCATAAGT
>NC_068996.1:31855942-31856761 GCF_001194135.2 Octopus bimaculoides | reverse complement strand
ATATATATATATATATATATATATATACATGTGTATATATATATATGTGCACATATGCTCACCTATACAGACACACACACATATGCACACCTATCACATTATCTTCGCATACTTTTCGGCACAACATGATTTTGTTGCCTTTGTCTGTGAGAAAGGACACTAGAATCGAACTAGAAACGAACTAATAATTTGAAAAAAATGTCAACCACTCGGCCGTGCCCGCAGCCACATGCGTACATATTACACAAACACGCACAGACTCATGCATATACATATTTATGTATAAATATTTATGTACGATTACGTACTGTATATTTACGAGTATCTACGTATACTATGTGCGTGTGTGTGTGTGTGTTTATGATTGTGTGCATGTACGTGCATTCATTGATGTATATATGTATACCTATAAGTGTGTGTATGTATGTTTACGTGTATTTAAATATTTAAGTAGCAATGAATGGTAATCGCAGATGTAGAATTTCCTATCAAGCTGAAAGTTAAACCCTTCAGCAGAAAAAAAATCTCTTATCTCAGAGAAGACATTATTTTATTTATTTATTTACTTTCTCGTTTGGAAGTAGAATTATCTTAATTGTTAATAATCCTCAGAGATAAAACTTCTGCTAACTCTTCCACAGATAGCACTTTCCCCACATCATACTGATATAACTTCTTACTATTATCAACAATATTATCAATAATTTATATCTTGATACATTTCATATATATATATATACATGTATGTGTATATATACATACACATATGTACACACACACACACACATGCACATATATATATATATATATATATATATA
>NC_068996.1:31852337-31855795 GCF_001194135.2 Octopus bimaculoides | reverse complement strand
TATACATATACAGATATATGTGTATATGTGTGTGTGTCTGTATACACATATATGTATAAACACATACACACACATTGATGTGTGCCAATCAATATGTTCGCATTTTACAAAATACATAGGTAGGATTATTCGCATACCTTCATATGCATTTTAGTGTGTGTGTAAGCTTTCAAAGATATATATATATACGCACGCATACATTTACATATACACATGCACACTCATACATATATAGGAAGAAGGAGAGAGGTAGAAACCTATCGTATTCGTGTACATATATTTGTCACCGTATTTATTGCATACAATACATTTTAATACATATATACACACACACAAACACACACATATTATGAACATTGTGTATGTGTATATGTGTGTTTATAATAGTATATCAACTTATAAAGTAAAATATTCCATATTTTCTGTTGGGTTTGTAGATACAAGCTAATTAATACATGCATTCCTCCCCCCATACACACACACACACATACATACATACATACATACATACATACATACATATATACATATATATATATATATATATATATATATATATATATATATATATATATATATATATATATATATATATATATATATATACGCCTATGTTGGTATGTTTGTATGTGAAATCTAATAAATAACCACATCTTTACAAATATATATGTACATACACATACACATACACATACACACATGTATATATGTTCGTATGTATGTTTATATATACATATATGTATATATATATATATACTTTTGTATATGTGCATATGCACGCATGTATATATATATATACATATACGAATCTGTGTGTGCGTGTGTGTGTGTGTGTGTGTGTATGTGTGTGTGAGTGTGTGTGTGTGTGTGCGTGCGTGCACATTTGTGTACATGTAGCTAATTCACAAGCACACACATACACGTTTTTACACACTCTTACATATGCATTCATACAGTTGTGTTAATCATTATTACATTTATACTTTTGAAACATATATTCAAACATCCGAGTGACTGTATATTCGTGTTCAAATTTGAAGAAGCACTCTTCTATTTTGTCAGCTGTATGTTTTTTTCTTTGTTAAATATACATCATCATCACCATCATCATCGTTCGTCGTCATCGTCGTCATATATTTAAATAGTAATTATTTGGAGGTGATCTCGGTTGCACCTCTTAGAAATTCCCATCCAATATTTGTTTCCGATTTTCAGCTTTGGTTTTTTTACATTCTTAATTTTTTCCTCTTATACATACTTAATTTTTTCAGCATTCAATTTCTTTCTTATAAGTAGTTTGTGTAGCATCAGTAGTCAATTCGAGCCTCCACTTTGTGATTACTGTAACAATGATGGCAAATACTTGTCCGTGGAATCTGCTGATTCCACCTATGGTTAACCCGCGATTCAACGAAGGTTATCCGAAGGCTTCATATTAGAAACGCTTCCAACAATTTCAAATCGGTCTTGCGTAATGAGCACGATTCGGTATGATACAATGCCACCGACGATATAATTGATCGATATAATTATGATATAGTTATCTGGATCTTGGTGTGTAAGATGTTCTTTTATTTGCAAAGAGGCTTACTTAGAAGACAAAAGTAGACGTATGCTACTTTGAGATAAGTGTGAGCTGAGTAGTTTGTATATAAATGGAGTTCAAAGCTTTGTGTATGTCAATGCTGGTTAGAAAGTGATTTTGTTTTTTTGTTTTTTTTCGTTGTCGAAATCAATAACCAATATGAAAATATGATTAATATGATAGGAGTGCGTTGAGGTTTTGTATCTCTGTTTTAAATAAGTGGGTCTGTAGTGTCAAGGAGGTCTCTTTCTCAAATGTCTGACACTGATGAATATACACGAAACTAATTCACTTGAAGTATTTAGAGCTGCTCTCAGATTCTTGGACATAACATTCCTGTTACAGGTAGTTGGCGAGTGTAGTACTAAGTATTTTAGATGTATAATTGCGCAATTGAAAGGACTTGATATTGCTGAGTTCTTAGAATTAAACATGGATTTTTAGTAAATGATAGGAAGTAAGGCTCAAAATAATTGTACATTTGGTAAGTATATTATTTTTTATTTATTCTTTGTCTTCCGGTCTTCTTTGTTGTTTGTAATTATTATTATTATTATTATTATTATTATTATTATTATTATTATTATTGTTATTATTATTATTATTCAGTAGTTTTATCTTTATAACGTGCTTTCACTTCACTACCGAACGCAGCTCTGTGTGCCTTGGGTATGTGCTATGGTTTGCCGTGGTGCTTTTATGGTTACTGTATTGAAAGTGTTTTGTGTAGGATGTGTGCAGTGCCCAGTAGTGCAATTTTCTGTATGTTATATATATATTTGTAAGTCCTGGTGTTTTGTTATGTATTTGTCTGAATATTTTTTATGATACCTAAGACGCCTACTATGATAGGAATTGTTTCTGTTTTTAGATTCCACATTCGTGTTACCTCTATTTCCAGGTCTTTGTATTTTGAAAGTTTCTCCATTTCTTTTAGAGAAATGTTGTCATCTGCTGGTATTGATACATCAATTAGAAAGTATTTTTTTCCTTCATGACCTTTGACAACTGTATCTGGTATATTGCCTTTAATTTTTCTATTCGTATTTTCTGTTGAGGCTTACGGTGTTCTACGGGCCTGTGCAGAAACATGACTACTTACATCGCAGAGCCAGCACCAGCATAGGAGAGCGTATAGGGGAACACTGGTGAGAGCTTAAAGAAGAGAAAGGCTCGTCAGTGGTCTACCAATATACTCAAGCAGAATATAGAGGCTCAGTCAATATCAAAGCGACCAAAGTATTATCAACGCATAGAACTGACACGACACTTGGACAGATCACAGAGGCTACACACATAGCAATAGACAGGCCGAACCTCAACAGAAAATACGAATAGAAAAATAATACCCACCACCACACAATATGACGACTAAAGACTAAAACTGAAGAGAGAAGAAAGAAACAGATACAATCAACGTAATACACATACAATAGACATATATGCACATACCTATGATAAATATTAAAAAATTAGAGACATTAAAAAAGGAGAAAACTGTACAAAAGGTACGGATACAAACAACATAGGAAGCGAATCCATATACACACAAGAATACACATATGGTAACTTCGCAAGCGGCTCCAACAATATCAAGAACACAACTAACAACAATGGCAACAACAACATCTACCTCAATGGTAGCAGAGTGGGCGAACACATAAACGCAGTGAGTTACAAGAACCGTACATTAAATCGGGTTAAAGGGCAGCAGCAACGACAACAGGGTAGGCAACGAGGCTGAGCGGAGGGTCATAGTGCTACTAAGAACGATGATATGCTCTCTCTCACACACACACACATGCACACACACACACGCACACGCACACACACACACACACACACACACACACACACACACACACACACACAC
>NC_068996.1:31847058-31851591 GCF_001194135.2 Octopus bimaculoides | reverse complement strand
TATATATATATATATATGTATATATATGTATGTATGTATGTATGTACTTAATCATATCGAAGGGAAATGGAAATATTAGAAATTTCCATTTCCAGTGACCTAGCGTGTAAAATTTAGTCCAAAGACTATATATTACTCATAAAATACAGTGTACATTTAAACACATAAGAGGTATCCATCACAGGATTCCCTAACGCTAGAAAGAACAGCTAAGTTCCAAAACCACTATTTGAGATAAAATTTCGAAATGAATGAAATGAAAATAAAAGAATTTACCATCTAGTTTCTTGGACCAATTTGTTTCTGTTTTTTATTTTAGCAAATAAAATAATTTGCTAGGTGAAATCTTCATCAACTGGTACACCTCAGATTAAACATATACACACAAGGCAATCAATTATATGCCTCTTGCTTACACGCTTGGCCACTGGAAATGGAAATTTCTAATATTACCATTCTCTTCGATATGATTAAGCATTATAAATTCTTTGGATAATTTTCGAATTTTAAACGCTGGCATTTTTACTGCCGACGAGGAGCTCCGCAAGAGGCATATAATTGATTGCCTCGAATATATATGTTTAATCTGAGGTGTACCTAGCAAATTATTTTATTTGCTAAAATAAAAATCAGAAATCAATTGGCGGATTGGTTCGAAGCAGTATGAGGCGACTATTATTATTGTTAGGCCTAACTCATCGTAAAACAAGTACCTCCCAGAGTGATATCCAAACATACAATGGAAAAGGCAAGCCACTAGATTTGGTGAAAAATAGACGATGAGCGATGGCTAGAAGAATATTGAGCGAAGCCTGATAACCAGTTTATCTAGCAAGCGGGGCCTCATCTCAGTGAGGTGGGGCTGGTGCGCAATGATGCCATCGAGTGGTAGGTCTCAAAACGACACGCATTCTTTCCTAATGGCTCCATAAACTTGCTAGCATCCGGTATGCAGAGCTTTCAACAGGTAGCATTTGCATCTGCAAGTTGTTTGCAATATACATAAATGTATGTATACACACGAGGTGCGTTCAAAAAGTTTCCGACTTCATTTACTCGCGACAAAATTAATACCGCGTGGGAAACATCCTTTTGGTGGGAAGTGACGCAACCCTGCTTGCGCATGCGCAAAAATTTTCGCGTCGGTAGGTTGTGTCAGTTCCTCGCTGTTACTCCCAGAGCACAGGTGTATATTGCACGCATGTTCAACTTTCGCTTTCACACAATATGACCGAAAGTGTCGGGCAGAGAATATAAACTTGTGTCTTCGCAAAGACTGGTTTGTGGTTTGCATTGAAAAGCATATTCTGAGCGATTTCCATGCAAACTTGCCTTTTGCTCATCCGCCAGCATTTTGGGGAAGAACTTCGCCAACACTCACTGCCAATACAAATCTTCCGGTAAAATGGAATTCACTGACCCTGTGCTTATTCCCACTTCGTGAACAATTTCCTGCATTGTTACACGATGGTCGTCCATGACTATTCACCAAATCATCTCATACGGCCCCGTATTACGACCTATGGATGGTCTGCCTAAGCATGTCTCAATGCGGCCGTGTTTGAAGGGTTTGTACCAGCCCTTAATCTGAGTTTTGTCCATGGCATCATTGCCAAAGGCCTGTTGAATATTCTGGATGACTTGTGTTTAAGTATCACGAAGCTTTTGGTAAAACTTGATGCGATATCTCTGCTCGATGCGCTCGGTGAAAACGAGCACTATACGTCTTTATTCTAGGCGCGATTTTGGTACGTGCACAGGAAGTGGGGCGTCACCTCCCACCTAAGGAATTTGGCCCATGCAGTATTAGTTTTGACCGGAAAAAACAAACTTAGATGTACTGCACACACATACACACACACACACACATACGTGTGTGTGTGGGGGGGTACCCCTATGTGTGTGCCTTGTACTGTCTGTGTTTGTACTCCAACACTGCTTGACAATCGGTGCTGGTATGTTTGCGTTATCACAGCGAAGTGGTTCGGCCACAAAGACCTTTATAATACGTGCCAGGTTTTAAAATGTATTATGCTCGATTCGTTCCACTAAAATTCTCCAAGATGGTACCCTGACATGACTGCTGTTTAATGACTGAAACAAGTAAAAATTAAAAGACAGATACAAAGATAGAAAGAGTCGCGTCAGAAAAATAAAGTTCAAAACTTACTTGCAAAGGTAACGCGTGCGTTCGATTGTGTGATACAAATAATATATGAGTATATGCATCTATATGTACATATAGATGCATATTTGGGTACATGACGTTGCAAATAAACATGGACAAAATGATAAACAAGGTACAAAAAACACACAGGCCACATAGAGAACATATCCTTCATCAGCTGGTAGAATTGTTAACACACCAAGCAAAACGCTTAGTGGCATTTCGTCCGCCTTCAGGCTCTGCGTTCAAGTTTCGCCGATGTCATTTTTGCGTTTCATCCGTTTGGCGTTGATAAAAAGACTACCCTGAACTTTCTGGCCTTGTGCCAAAATTTGAAATCGTTATTACAATATTACTAGGAATCATCAACACACCCTGAACTAGAAAGCATGTTTCTAATTATTGAACGCTTTAAACAGATTTGTATGTAAATAACAATGGTATTAGGCACGTATGCTTCTATTATTACAGGTCTCTATTTATAATGTAACACTATGATACTCATATCTATACTATTAGTAGAGGAAGTAAATCAATACGAGTTCATTGTTAACAAAAATATATTCCTATCTATTAGAACAAATTTGACAATATTTTAAATGACTGAAGAGTATGTATGTATGTATGTATGTATGTATGTATGTTTTGTATGTATGTATGTATGTATGTATGTATGTAAATCACTGTCTTCCCTGTCTGTTATTTTTCTAAAAATAAATGTAATACTCTCGTTAAATGTTTTCAATTCCAATAAAATCTCAAATTTGTTTGTAAGTTTAAACTATAAATACTGGCGCACATATGTGTGTATGTGTGTGTTTGTGTGTGCGCGCGTGCGTGTCTATATTCAAATGTCATAGTTTATACCTGTAGTCACTTGTTTAGGCGTGTTCTTTCAGGTTTCTTGTTACCCAGCTTGTACAATTAGTACTAAAGAAGTTTTTCATTCTACAAAGTACTCCAATAATTATAGATAGAAATCTAAAGCTATAGTCTGGATGGAGTAATTAAAGATTTTTCATTAGTTTGGCACAGACTTTCTTTTTTTTGCACTAATCTTTTGCATTATACTAACATCTGAGAAAAGTTGAACTATTGTGCATAATTTATTTTATCTGTCCTGGATCATAATGTCTAGTGTTTCAAGTTCGCCTGTTTTTAAATTTTAGCAGGAACATTCTTTGTATGAGATTGTGACTTTTTTATCATTGTAGCTTCTTATATATGTATTCTCAGGTTTATTCTCCTTACGATTTGATGTCTCTTAGAAACGTACAACTGTGATGACATTTTTGGACAGCAATTTATGATATCGTTCACGTTCTTAGTGTTAATTCCTCAGACTGCACAGGTTGTTGCATCTAAGTAGGTAACCTGCATATTTAGCCCTTTTACTACAGTAAAATGGATAGATATGCCTTTTGTGGCTATTTCTCGCCCCATGTTACAAAAGAATATCCTTCAAACTGAGAACTAATCTCACTATTATTATTTCAGGATGGACAACTCTGCTTATTAATGTTGTCACTTTGAAGCATTCTGAGAATTCAGCCATACATTAACTTTTACTGGTATATATGTAGCCCGTTTTCCGTTGATTTGTTGTAATAGAATTGTGTAACTTCTCTAGATGTATGTCTTTAATTATCAATAGTGGAATGCATTCTGAGAAACACTTCCCTTGTACTCATGACTACATGGCTGAGCTTCGATATTCGATGATTAACAGTTTTTGTCAAGGGAATACATAGTGACATTCAAAGACTATTTGTATTCATGTGAACCCTCAGCCATTTAGTTTTCGTTTTACGTTGAGGCAGTTTAGGATTAAATATAACCCTAACATACCCAAATGTTTCTGGAAGAATAAGTCCTTTAAGTTAGCATTACTGAATAAGTTCAATGTTTACCTCTGGTAGCCTCTCAGGAATATAATATTTTAGGAATCATTAAACAACGAGATTCAGATGATTTCACACTGTCTAGCTTCAGTATCACGCAGACACGTCCCGCACTTAAGCACTAATAATAGAGAGCAAAGAGAAGTAATACGTATATATATATATATGGGAGAATATACAAATAATAACAACAGACGAGGACAGGTGGTGTAAATAACAAAAGTATATATTAGTATGACGCTCGGGAATACGGAAAGTCTTTGACGTTTCGAGCTACGCTCTTCAACAGAAAGAATACGGAGACAAGGAGAAAAACACGGAGAAAAAAAATTGAATAGTGTTCAGTCAACGGTCAATCATAATAATGGCCGATCATAACAATGACTGACCGGAAGTTAGAAATTCTTATTTCAGGAGAGCTAAGAAAGGGGGAGATAACAAACGGTGATCGGGAACGAGGGGCTG
>NC_068996.1:31843677-31845076 GCF_001194135.2 Octopus bimaculoides | reverse complement strand
GAAGTTGAGATAGGAGTGTGAGTCTGTGTGTTTGTAGTGGATGGAGGTGCTAAGGGCGGAGTGGAGGATGCTGACCGAAATGTCGAGAAAGGGGACAGAGGTGTCAGAGACAGTACAGGAGAAGTGGAGGGCAGGATGGAAAGACTGAACGAAAGAGAGGAACGAGTCAAGATGTTCGCGGGAGAGTGAGGTGGCACCGATACAGTCGATGGGTGCTGGTGAGGAGGGTGGTGTTGGAGAGGTAAGGGCAAGTGCGACAGCGTGGGCGGGAATACAGACATATGTATGCGTCGTGTCTGTGTATGTAAGTATGAATGTATACAAGCGTGGAAGACAACCAAAATGGCTGTATATATCTCTACCTTGTCTCAGTATGATTTTGAGGTTGAAGCTTTCTCTGTGTTCCCATTGAGTTTCATTTCTCTATATTTGAGACTTGTTTCTTTTCTTTTCTTTTCTTTTCTTTTTTTTTTTTTCATTTGTACCTTGACTTTTGTTTCTGCTTCTCTGTTTATTTTTTCCTTCTCTTTATCAGTGACCGTATTTTTCTTCTGGATCTACGCGCGTTATAACTACATTGACAGCACACCGATAGATATGCATCCTGGTGTCATTCTCAAAAAGTAACATAGTTATGGACGCGAGAAATAACTATTGCAGAATCACTAACCAAAGGGAATCAACTGTAACTAACTCAAACGCAAGACTAGGAAGGGAAGACAAGAACGCTAGAAAGTGCAGTACCCAGAATGTCATCAATGGGAACAGCCGAAATAATCTGGCACATAGGTGAAATAAATTAGAGATTACCATGAATGAAACCAAATAGAAAATAATAATAGAATTAGAAGAGCTAATAACTGCGCAAGGAATAGGCAATATCCGTTAAACTTTGAATGTAAGATTCAAAATGCGGTTTATAGGAGCAAAGTTACACCAGAAAACAAAGAGTATTCCTGTACAATATTTCAGCTCATGTTTTATGAAACAAGAATGGCTGACCATGAAAATTCTTTCAGATATAGAAACTAGAAAAATTGTACGAGTCTCGCTAAATTAATTTGGTCACTGAAGGATAGTAAAGAAAGAATATATCCAATTGGTTGGATATAATAGTAAGGCTAAACCGAACAGTATAGAGGGTAAAAATATGGCTTATGCGTACAGGAAATGTGCTACAGCTATTTATAGTAACACCCATATTTTATTAAAAAAATCACTCTATACATTCAGCTTGCTGGTTCTTCCAGTTTCACTATTAAAGAGAAATAAAAATGAAAATGCCACTTTTAAAAAATATTTTTTGGGGTGTTTTAATTAATTTACATTACATGTTTCGTTTTTTTTGAAAAACCTTATCAAAAATGAGTATAAAATATGTGAGAAGAGAAGAGGGCTA
>NC_068996.1:31822476-31834160 GCF_001194135.2 Octopus bimaculoides | reverse complement strand
ATATATATATATATATATATAGGTTAGTTGGAATATGTTAGTCACATATTTCAACTGCTAAAAGACAAATTCACTGCAGTTACCGCGGAGAAAAATCTCTCTCATGTTCAAACGGTGTGAAAACACCTACTTCATTCAGTGTCGCCATCTGTCAGGAATCCCAGACATCGATGTTTCAAGTTTTTTGATTCTTGTCAATAAGATGTACCTAAGAGAGGCAACTCAGAACGAACTTAATAAAGCTGTATCTATATATATATTTCAGTGAACACGTTGACTGATTTGCGCTAGTAGATCGCCCGATCAAAGCAAATAACGCAGCATTGGCGAAAAGCGGTGTTTAAATAAGAGCGGAACTTTGGTTAGTTGAAATATGCTTGTCACTTAGTTCAACTGCTAAAGGCAAGTACACTGCAGTTACCATGGAGAAAAATCTCTCATGGTAAAAAGGTTTGAAAACATCAAGTTCGTTCAGTGTCGCCATCTCTGTCAGGAATCTCAGACATCGATGTTTCGAGTTTTTTTACTCTTGTCAATGAGATGTACATAAGAAAAGCAAATCTGAATGAACTTAATAAAACTGTAGCTTTATATATAATTCGTGTTGACTGATTTGCTAGTAGATCACCCGATCAAGGTAAATAGTGAGTCATTGGCGCAAAGCGGTGTTTAGATATGAGCAGAATTTAGGTTAGTTGACTGAATTGTATATAAAGCTACAGCTTTATTAAGTTCGTTCAGAGTTGCCTCTCTTAGGTACATCTCATTGACAAAAGTCCAAAAATTTAAAACATCGATGTCTGAGATGGCGACACTAAACGAATTGGGTGTTTTCACACCTTTTTATCATAAGAGAGATTTCTCTCCACGGTAACTGCAGTCTTTTAGCACTTGAAATATGTGACAAACATATTTCAACTATATATATACATACATACATACATACATATATTCATACATACATACGTACACATACATACATACATACATACATACTTACATACATACATACATACATACATACATACATACATACATACATATTATACATAAAAGGCGACGAGCTGGCAGAAACGTTAACGCGCCGGGAAAAATGCTTAGCGATATTTCGTCTGCCGTTACGTCATGAGTTCAAATTCCGCCGAGGTCGACTTTGCTTTCATCCTTTCGGGGTCAATAAATAAAGTACCAGTTACGCACTGGGGTACTTAGTCCCTTTGTCTGTCCTTGTTTGTCCCCTCTATGTTTAGCCCTTTGTGGGCAATAAAGAAATATATTTATTATACATATATGGTGTCAATGACTCTCGCCACTACAATATATATACATTGTTGTGGCGAGAGTCATTGACACCACTGTGGGACTGGAAGAATGGATCAGCCGAACACTTATAAAGAGTGGCGTATTGGTTGAGACGTAGGAGCCGTTCAGAATCTGTGCTTATTGAAGTATCGTGTTTAGTGGAGTAATTTGAAGTGCGTCGTATGAAGACAGTTGTGGCTATCCTCGCTTCGTGAAATCTCTATATCCAACGTATAGAAGGATATAAAAGTCGTGACGAGTTTATTCGAAGCTTACGTCGGACATTAACGTTTTCTTTTATAGCATAATCAAGGAAACATTTGTTAACATGGAAGACTTAGTAGTTTCTGTGGTGCAGTTGCAACAGCAACCGAAGTTACAGCAGTAATTACAACAATAACAACAATACCAACCGTTGCTGGAATTAATGTTGATGTCCAAGAATACTCCAGGTTCCTTCTCGTCAGACGGCGTAGCAAACGTAATTGCAGAATTTAGTTATAACCCGGAAGAAGATATTACTATTTTTGCATATTTCCGAAGAAATTAAGAAATCTTCAGAGAGAAATGCAAAAATTGGATGGACAATGAAAAGGTACGACTACTTTTAAGAAAATTATCTCCTACTGAACACGAAAAATATTGTAACTACATTCTGCCAAAAAACAAAAAACCTGAAATTTGACTCGAGGAAACAAATTGTTATCGAAAATTTTCTATGAGTGAAATTCACTGTTCAATATTCGCTGCGAGTGTTTGAATTTAGTAAAAAAGACGATGAATATTTCGTCACCTATGCCGGGGTCATCAATCGAGAATGCGAGAAAGAATTAACCCTGTGCGTGTTCAAATGCCTAATTTTTGTTCCAAGCAAAGATGCAGAGATACGTGGCTGGATATTGGCAAAATTAGAATAGGACCAGAATTTGACTCTGCAGATGGTGGCAGAGGAATGTCAGCGAATTATTAATCTATGACATAATGCAAATAAAATCGAAGAAAAGGATTACTCTCACATACATGCGTGTCGACCTGTAACGGATAAGGAAAAAGAAAAATCTAAATCAAAATCCAATCCATGCTATGGGTGCGGAGGGCTAGATTTTTAAAATTACTCTCCGTTGAAAAATTTCAAATGTTTTAACTGTCAAAAAAATTATACATAAAAGCTCACATTGCAGAGCAGAATAAAAAAGGTCGATTGGAAAGAATTCTGGGAAGGTTTTCTCAACAGAAAGTCTTCGCGAGGCTCACAAAAGAAAGTTTGTGTACTTAAAAATTAATAATGTGAACGTGAAGTTACAGCTAGATACAGGCACTGACATTACAATTATTAACACTGACACTTGGGAAAAATAGGAGAGCCAACATTAATGGAAACTTTAAAAATTGTGAATGGTATCTCAGGAAAAAAATTATATTTTTGGGACGAAATGATAACTGAGGTTACTTATTTTGTGTTGAATAATACAACAAACTTGTTCGGTACTGACTGGATGGAATTGTTTAATTTAGTGGACTTCCCCGTAAATCTGTTCTGCAAAAATGTAAATGGTTTTTTTCCTCCAGTAAAAGCAAGTCGTCAGACGAATTGAAAGAAAAATAAAAAGTATTTTTTCTGAAGTTCTATCCCATAGATTAGGTCTGTGCACTAAGACAAAGGCCTATTTTCAAACAAAAGAAAACGCCATACCAATATTTAAACCTAAAAGAATGGTACACTTCACAGCGATGAAGCAAGTCAATGAAGAACAAGAGAGACTAGGAAAAAGTTGAGTTATCCAAAATGTGGAATATTCTAAATGGGCAGCACCAGCTGTGTATATTAAGAAAAAGAATAATAAAGTCAGAGTGTGCATTAATTTTCCTACTGGTTTAAACGAATGTCTTAAGATGTGCCACTATCTGCTACCTACTCCGGAGAATATTTTAGCGAAATTAAACGGTGGAAAGATATTTTCTAAATTGGATGTCTCTGACGCGTACCTACAAATTAAAGTAAACGATGAATACTCGAAATACCTAACAGTCAACACACATAAAGGACTTTATAAATACAAGAGGTCACCATTTGGTTTAAAAGTCGCACCAGTGATTTTTCAACAGATTATGGATGCAATGTTAGCGGACAGTGAATTAGCAATTCCATACATGGAAAGTGAATCCAGAGATCAACACGTCGAGCACGTAAAATATGTATTTGAAAAAATTAAAGATTATTGCTTTACCTTGAATGAAAAAAATTATGAATTTTTGTTACCAGAAATAAGACACTTAGGACAAGTCATTAACAGAAATGGACGACGACATGACCTGTCGAGGGCAGATGCAATTAAAAGTATGCCTTCTCCGACTAATATAGCGACCTTACAAGCATATTTAGAACTGGCAGATTATTACCAAATTTATATCCCAAATATGCATAAGGTTAGGGCTCCACTGAATAAATTGCTGAAAAAAAGATATGATATGGAATTAGTCAGAAAATTGCCAAAAGGCGTTCGGAAAAATTTATTAAATATTATCTGATTTGTCGTTCAGCGGAGATTGTTGTAGCTTCAGACGCTTCTGAGTACAGTATAGGAGTAGTACCGCTACATAAATATAAAGATGGTAACATGAAGGCGGTGGTTCATGCTTCACAATCTCTGATATCAGCAGAGAAAAATTATAGTCATATCGAAAAAGAAACTCTAGTGATCATTTTTGCCGTGAGAAAATTTCACAAATTTTTGAATGGTAGAAGTGTTCGGCTACAGACTGATCACTGACCGTTATTATCGATATTTGGGTCGAAAAAAGGAATTCCTACTTATGCTGCCAATATGTTGCAATGCTGGGCTACTATATTATTAAATTACGATTTCAAGATGGAATATATATACCATCCAAGAAATTAGGCCATGCAGATTGTTTATCCAGACTGATTTCGAAAAATGCGGAACCATTCGAAGATACTATAATTACCACTTTGCGAGCGGAAATTGAAATTTGAAATGTTTTGTGTAACGTCATTCGTGAACTCAAGATGTTTCCGACATAAAATCAAAATCAGAGAGCGATAAATCCATTATAAAAATGAAAGAAACACTGTAGGCTAAAGAAAATAAAAATATGTGCAACACAAATTCGAACCATTTCGCACAGTGACAATGTGTTAATGTATGCACAAAGAGTAGTAGTGCCAGCCCCACAACAAAAGTGTTTATTAAAAGAATTCATATTGGTCTTCCAGAGATTTCGAGAATGAAATCACTAATGAGAAGTTACGTATATTATCCTAAAATGGATCGTGATATTGAAGAGTCTGTGAAATCCTGCAGAAATTTTGCCCTTGCAGCCAACTCCCCACCGGTAAAATTCCAATTGTGGCCAAAAACCGACGGTCCATGAACCAGGCTTCATTGCCTGATTGTTGAAGATAGTTATACTAAGTGGCCAGAAATATGTAGATGTAGGATACCAACCTCTACGGTAACAACAAAATTACTTCATAAACTCTTTGCAAGATATGGTGTCTCTGACACCATAGTATCCGAATACCGTGAGCAGTTTACGGCGTATGAGTTCAAAAGTGCTTGGAAAATATACGCACATGAACACATCTCTTACTCCGCCATATCACTCCACACGGGCAAGCGAAACGGTTCGTGGATACATTTAAAAATGCATTAAAGAAATCAAGAAACGTGCTAGTCAATGATGCAACATTGACACAATTCTTGAGGGTTTATAGCATAATGCCAAACTTGTTCAGGTAAGTCGGTTGCGGAACTAATGTTTGCTTGAAAATTAGTCAAATTTTGACAAGCTGTTACCAGTAAAAACAACAAATGGGGTAAACACTAACAATAGGACAAAGTATTTTGATATTGGTGACAAGGTGTTTTTCAAAATATATAAAAATGGAAGAGATGATTCGGAAGGCGGAGTTGTAACAAACCGATAAGGCAAAATGACATATATGATAAGAAGCGAAAATAGGGACACGAAAGACATTTAAACCAGTTAAAAAGTAGGTATAAGGAAAAAGAAAAGAGCTAGCCATAGACGACTTTAATGTTCCAGCGCAAGAAGTCGAACCTAGGCGTAGCAGCACAAGAAAGAGGAAACACAGAACGGTTAGAAGTAGTGCCTAAACAGAAGAAATATTAAACTTTCCTAGGAAGTAAATCTCAAAGGAGGTGATGTGGCGAGAATCATTGACACCACTGGGATTGGAAGAATGGACTAGCCGAACTTTTATAAAAAGTAGCATATTGCTTGAGGCGGGAAGTCGCAAGAGTCGTTGGGAGTTCGAAGAAGTCGTAAAGAGTCGTTGAGAGTTTGTATTTACTGGAGTATCGTATTTAGTGGAGTAATTTGAAGTGCGTCGTATGAAGACAGTTGTGCCTATCCCCGCTTCGTGAAATTCGTATATCCAACGTATAGAACGATATAATATGTGTGTGTACACATAAACGTGCACATATATATATATATGTATATATGGATGTGCATGCGTACTCACATATGCATATAGGCTCTGTGATAAGAAGCTGCTTTCTAACCATATCATTCCAGGCTCAGTCCCACTGAGTGGCACCTTGGGCAAACGTCTTTTACTAAAACCTCGGACCGACCAAAGCCTTGTGAATGGATTTGGAATTTTTTGCGGAGGATGAAAGTGTTAACAAGAACAGGACAGTGAGAACAAGACAGTAAAAACAATACAGTAAAAACAACAAAAACAGTAAAATCAAGTAAAAGCACGATAATTTTAATGTAACATTTATACAACAAAAATATTTATCACTTAATATGTCCGCCCTTTTGGGCAATTGCTGCCTCCACACGAGAACGAAATTTTTTACAGCTGCTGCAACCTCTGCCTTTTTTGATTTTGCTCGTCACATGCACGATACAGGTCTTTAAACTATTGACACTCGAGCGTGGAGAATCATTAAACCTTGCTTGAATTACGCCCCAGGCATTGCTCTCCCAGTCGGTTTCCTAGCCTTTAATGAGGGCTTGACACAGTCTTTGAATAGCAGCCTTTGTTTCTGCCGGGGTCTCTTTCCACAAACAAGTTTCCCATATAGCATCTGTTTATGGATCCTGCCAGCCTTCAATCTTATAAAGTGTCAAATCCAACGTAACCGGTGCTTGATCACCATCGCCTCAATACTTAAGATATCAGCTCTCCTGTGTACCTGGAGTTAAGGTCCGGCCAACATTCAGAATGTGTGTCAGGCATCTCTAATGGAAGCGTTCGAGGTCCTTTACATGACGTTTGTAAAGGCTCCATGTCTCACATGGGTAAAGGAGTGATTAACCCTACATCTATATATAATATTATTTTACAAACAAAAATTATTGAAATAACATTTATCCTCATATCTACAATCACAATTTCTATATATGTGTATATTTATGGGTATGTGTATATATAGATCAATGTGTTTGTATGTAGTAATATATACATCTATGTATATGTTTTGTATGTATCTGTCTGTATGTGTTTATGTGTGTTTAGATATGTATATATGTGTGCATAGGTATGTATCTGTGCATGTATATGTATATATATGTGTGCGTATATGCATCTCTATATGTATATATGTGTATGTATATGTATTTTTGTATGTATAAATATGGGTGTATATATTATGTGTATATCTACGTGTATAAGTGTATATATATATATATGTGTGTATGTATGTGTATATATATATATGTGTGATGTATGTATATATGTATATATATATATATATGTGTGTGTGTGTGTGTGTGTGTGTGTGTGTGTGTGTGTGTGTGTGTGTGTGTGTGCATTTGCATATTTTCATGTATTTATATGTTTGTGTATGTATGGATGGATGTAAAATGTATATATAAACATGTGTATATCTGTATATGTACATGTATATGTGTATTTGTCTATATGTATGTGTGCATATATGTATATATATGTATATTTACGTATATTTGTTTATTTACTTTATACATACGTTTATTACTTAATGTATGAATAATGTAATGAATGTATGAATAAATATACTAAATGTATCGGCCAAATTATTTATTTATTTATTTATTTATCTATTTATTTATTTATTTATTATGATGAACGGTTTATAAGTTCCTTATTTTAACTGAATTTTATCGTTTGAATAAAAACAAGTTTTGTTAAATTTTTATTTTATCTTTTAATTTTTATACTGAATCCTTTGTAAGTTTCATGTATTGAGACTTAAGGTTTGTCATTTTAAATTCTATAATAAAGTGGGCATTTGGAAATTTTTTTTTAGTGGATTAATTCAAAATTTCGTATTAGTTCAAGTGAAAATATTTATATTTACTGTAAAATACATCATTATATTCGTAGTTAAATATTAATTATAGATTACATATAAGCTATCTTCATTATGCTAAATGATTATACTTTAAAAATACATTCATTTAATTTAATAATTAATGATAATGACAATGATAATAATAATATATGAATAATTTTACATAATCCTATATTGTGATAAAAACATTTATTTCCAAGTACGTATTTTTGCTTTGTTTTTTTTGTGTTGTTTTTTTTCTGTTTTTTTTTTTTATTTAATAGCTAATTTATTTATAAATGTATAAACTTTTACTAATAAATTTTTTTCTTTCCTCTGATAAACTAAGTAACTTAGTATTTGTTCTAGAAATTGTTTGTGTAAGTATGAATAAGTAGATTGCAACAATTATTCTATATAATTAAAGCATTTCATGAATAATTGTAAATATGTGTGTTAATTGTGATACAAACTAAGCTAAATAAATTTAATAATTTTTTAATAATATATTATGTACTTTATAGTTTGTATTCTTATTGCAGCAACCTAATTTTGTTACTTCGAAAAGATTTAGTAAAATTTTGAAACATGTTATTTATAGTTTATTATCTCTTTATCTAAGAAATAATAAAGGTTGTATTTATTGTAGATATTTTATATTTATGCTTTTGATCATTTACAGTTACGGAATTCTCCCTCCAACAATTTACATAAATATGGACTATTATTTGTGAGTTACTTTGAATAATCTTTATTCCAGTGACTTCTAATTTAGTTACTTCTGAAAGACTTAATACAATTTTGATATTTTTTATTTATATTTATAGTTTATTATATCTTTATCTAAGAAACGATATAGGTTATAATTATCGTAGATCTAAGTTTTTGTTTACTTTCTTTACCGAATTCTCTCTTCGATAAAATAACTAAATAAGGACCATTATTGTTAGTTACTTTGCATAATATTTATATTAGCAACTTTTAAAGAAATGAGAAGTGTCATTGTATTTAATCATTTTATTATTGTATCAGTATATATAATATATATATATTTTCTTTGAGTAATTATAAATATTTGAAAATATTGCATATAAATAAATAGTTAGTTCATATACTAGGAATATGTTCTTTCAAACATGCATAGGCATATTTATAGAATAAATATTGATTTACATGATTTAATACCGTCTCTAAAACTAAGTAGGACTCTGAAGCTTCATTTATTTATATATTTGTATCATTACATATTATTAAAATAGCCAGTGATTGTTTTCGACTTAAATGAATTTGAATTGATATTATTGGAGATATATAGAAACATTTTGAAAGTAGTAGATCTTCTTTAATTATTTTGTCCGTTATTTTTGTTCTTTTATGGTACTTATAATGTATTTGAATAGCTAATCCTCACACTCCTAAATATAGGTATTCTGAATCAATATTTTGCAATGTGGCAGTCCTTTTACATGGAATTTCGTCTGTCTCTTGAACCAAAATTCTGAAGAGACTTATATACATGGATATGCATTTATTATAAATCAAATAATGTATATAAGTCTTTTTATATTGTCTTTTTTTATTTTTTAATAATGTTTTATGTTGTCTTATCTTATATATCATTATATTTATATATTATATAATATATTATAACATGAATAAATTGTTAGATTGTCAGTTGTATTTCTCCATTTAATATGACCAGGAATATCTTTGAAATATAAAAACCAAATCACTGCTGCTCCATTTAATTTTTGTTTATATATATATATATGTGTGTGTGTGTGTGTGTGATCCAGTAAATTACCTGCCCTGGTTGGTTGGATTACTATTTGTTCCATGTACAAAGTGTTTTGGCGAGGTTCAGGAGGGAATTCACCTGTCCTTGTTCGTACATGATTTGGAGCATCTAGAGGGCGATATGTAGCACACTGAGTTGTCTTATATATACAATTAGTGTGTCACATACTGAATTTGAATGACAAAAGGACATGGAGTGTGAGTTCCTTGCAGATATACATAGTAACTCTACCATGACTCCTTTCTTTTTTGTTGGTCCGTAATATGACATACTGTGGTATGTGTATTTCTGCATTTGCTATATCTGGTTTCAGGTGTGTCTCCGTAAGTGCTATGCATAAGGCTTGATTGCAAGCAACAAGGTCTCTCAAGAAAGGGATTTTTGTCCTGTTATTAAGTGCTAACAGTCCTCTTACGAGTACCGATGTGATGTGTGTGTTGTTGCCAGTGGTGCCCACCTTGGGTCTATTTGCTGTAGTGATCTTGTGTATTGCAGATAGTCCAATCTGTGAGATTGTAGCCAGGTCAGTTGCTGTAATATATATGTATTGAAACATGCATATGTATATCCTTAAAGATGACCTAAGTATATATTTACACAAGTGGTGCACATCATTGTAGATGGACCAATTACAAACGGATTGACTGACACATTAGCATTTTTCTTTTCATAAGTCACTCTAGGCCATTTTGTATTAAAATCAGACGAAATAAATATGCTTTACAAGTTAATGTATTATATTGTAAAGATAAACAAATGTTTATTAAACGTACACAAAGAAAAATTATTTACAAAATATCTATCTAAAAATACATTGCATCAGTTTTAAGATAATTTGACCCAATGTGATACTTTTAAGTCTTGATACTTGATGCTTAAAAAGGGACATAACTTATATCATAGACATCTTCCATCTAAAATACTTAATTATTGTTTCTAGACAATAGGATACAATTATATGACAATAGATCAAAGATCGACTTTTTAATGCATTTTATATTAACATACTAGCATTAACTAGTATTACTTTACAGGTCTGTAATAAATATAATTTATGTCAGTAAAATACCATTTATTATCAGGATTAAGAAAAAGTCTATCTCATACTTAAATTTATGGTCATCGTTTAATTTCGATACCATAGAAATGAGTGTTATCAGGTTTGAGCTAGCGCGACTTGACTGTTGAGAGCTGAATGATTTGATCATAAATGCGCCACAATGCCAGAGACAGAAAATAAATTGCTGACTTTTTTGTGTTCCCTTCTAGACTAGAATCATACAAATATTGTAATGCGTAAAAGATTTTATTTACTGCTTCATATATTTGGCTTAAATACATTTTAAAATATGGTTTAATAAATACATATTGACTTGACAGATACATTTTGAAATATGTAATTGGGATAATATTAAAAGGCATTGATTTGAACGTCTTAAAGGTATTCATAAATACTTTTAAGTAAAATATAAAGAATGCTAAACAGTATGTCATTTCACTGCCATATTGCTGATCTTCCATAATAAATTGTATACAGTTACGACTAATACATCGGTAAGAAAAGTGCCATTTTCAGATCTAGGGATTCTAATGTTTAGTTATGCTGGAGTTTTGTTTGTTGTTAAGGGCATTTTTCATACGAATTATGAACTGTAGGAGGAAACAGTTAGTTATGGGAGATCAATAATACTTCAATGTACTATTTACAGTTCTTGTAATTTCATTCGTCTCATAAAATATTGTTTTGTCTCTTGTAAATATACACATATAAAAAATGTAATCCACACCAAGATGGTCATACTTCTCACAAAAGCAGTAATATTCCTTGCACACAATAAAATTTGTGCACATCCGGAAAACACCTGTAAATTTGATACAAATATTTTTCAAAAGACACATTTCAACAAACGAAGTGGTTTCCAAAGAAAGTTTTAATTATTTTGTGCATAATCATTCATGATTACTTTATTATTTTCGAAATTGCCAAATCAACCAATTTTCAACATACACAACAGAAAACAAATACTGGCAGTAATTTTTTCTAATTAATTATATTAGATGACATGTAATTTTTAATTAATTGCATTATTTTCTAAATTACTTCAAACACACACATAACATTCAGGTTGTTGTCTATATAATACATGCATACGAATATGCATGTGTAAGTATTGTTTATATATATACGTATTTGTGTATTGTGTAGGGGTGTATATGTATATATATATGCATATTTACATATACATATATATATATATATATATATATATATA
>NC_068996.1:31816221-31821548 GCF_001194135.2 Octopus bimaculoides | reverse complement strand
ATATATATATATATACTTCATTATTAAAACAGCAAAAACGTAACAAAAATGAATTTTACGTTCCCGTACATCGGGAAGTTGTGATTCAGAATGGAATACGAACTAAGGTTGTGCATATAATTCATATCTTGATATAATTCACATTAACAGATACACACTCGAATTTGATTGGTTCTTTCATCAACAGTCTTTCCGAAGTATGCAAGTTGAGACTGTAAATATACAAAGAGGAAATATAATCAAAATAAAAAATGACATAAAAATGTATTAAATTAAAGAAAATAAAGGATATTACTCTACTTCCGGTATTCGAGTACGTTTTTCCGACCTTCTTTCACATGTATGTGATTACTCTGGCATATATATATATACTAGCAGTATAACCCGATCTTGTCCGGGTGTGACTTATTACGCCATCTCTGATAAGTCTTGCTAGGTGAAAATCTACTAAAAAAGAAAGCCTTACAACGAAAAACCCCTTATGATGTAAATATGTTCATAATTCAAAAGACGATGAAATTAATAGGGAAAGTCTGAAGGCTGTTTTGCGTAACATTATTAAGCGTACGTAAATTTCATCTGTCTAATTGGCTATAGAAATGCTTGTGCAAAACAACTTTTTGCGCTGCCATGATCATAATTAGAAGGTAATCCTTTTTTGCAGGAGCTAGGACGGCAATTTGTGATGAAGCAATTGCTGGCGATCTGTTGCTACACAGTTTTGCCAGAATACGACGGGCTTCTTTCCGTTTCCGTCATCTAATTCCACTCACAATGCTTTGGTCACTCCGACGCTATAGTAGCCGAGACTGAAGCCGGAATCATGTGGTTGGTAAGCAAGCTACTTACCACACAGCCACTATAAATAGGTTCCTTCCTAATTCTCTCATACTTCACTTTCTCCTCATGCTTTGAATTCCAGACAATCATTGTCTAATAATGTTCTTAAATCTGACAGAAACAAGCGAGGTTGTACGTTGGTGTAAATGGTTAGCACATTTATCACGCAAACAAAGACAGGTTCGGGTCCCACGCGTACGGGAAAGCCTACCATTTTTCTATCGAGGTCTTATATGTCCTATTATGAGAGTATTTTCTTTATTATGTCCTATTATGAGACTATTATATGTCCTATTATGAGACCTTTATATGTCCTATTATGAGACTATTTTCTTGTAAGCCACGGTGATTGCTTATAAGCTTTATGCTTTTAAATTACTATTATATCTATCTATCTATCTATCTATCTATCTATCTATCTATCTATCTATCTATCTATCTATCAATCTACGTATATATATGTATGTATGTATGTGTATGTGTATAACTAACAAAAGGTAGATTTCTTACCGTTGTAAGTATGCACCAACAATATCTCAGTCTGATGAAACTGTAGGAAAATTTTATGATGATCTAGTACAATTCTTGAGAGTACCAATTTTTGACAAGCTGGGAGATTTCAACACAAGAGTTGGAATTGACAACATTTCATGTACTGCTCTAAATAAATAAATAAACAGACAGACAGACAGACAGACAGACAGACAGACAGACAGACAGACAGACAGACAGACAGATAGATAGATAGATAGATAGATAGATAGACAGATAGATAGATAGATAGATAGATAGATAGATAGATAGATAGATAGATAGATATCAACCGAAAGAGCTACTGTTAGTTTCATGATTTTATGATACTTGAACAGGCATGGTTATGTATATTTTAAAATACAAGGGTGCTGGACTGTGAGAAAATAAGAAAAAAATGTGTAAAAAACGTGAAGAAGGTTGGAGCAAAAAATGAAACGAGAATCAAGAAAACTAAGATCAAAAGGAGCTAAATTATTTATCTTGGGTGAATATTTGAGCTTTTAAATCATAACGTTCCATGAAAGTAGATGTTAGCGATACATAAAAAAATAAAGCCTTCCACCTCATCTGTCGCACGAGCTCTTCAACTTTCTCTAAAAGCAACCTAAGATATAGAAAATTTGATAGTATATATACCTCCAAATACGTGGGTTTCTACTGCAAATTCAATTTCCATATTGTTTGGCGTATAGCCACGTAAAGTTGGCTCACTCTAACACTTCTTCAAAAATGTATATACACTATTATGGATCTATATTCAATGGATTACTCCATAAAAAGATATACCTATACCAGCAAATAAACTATATCTTAGGTTACTTCTAAGGAAAGTTGAAGATGAGATGATAGACTTTATCTTTTGATGCATCGCTAACATCTACTATTACGGAACGTTATGACTTGAAAATCCATAAATATCCACCTGAGGTCAGAGATTTAGTTCCTTTTGATCTTAGTTTTCTTGATTCTCGTTTCATTTTTTGTACCAACCTTCTTCGCGTTTTTTCCACGTTTTTTCTTATTTTCTTTCTGTCCAGCGTCCTTGTTTTTCAAAATATATATAACACATAAAAATTACCTGAGAGATTGCTTGGAGATGCATAGAGTATTTAATAAGTATGCCTGTTTATGTATCATAAAAGCATGAAACTTTTACTAGATCTTTTGATTGAGTATTAAATTGATATATATATTTAGGAGGGGTGATGAAGGGAGTATTCATCGCACAGCACAAGGAGCAAGAGTCCATTTTCATTACAACCTTCGACTCCGTCTTTGTTAATAACATTCTCCCACAGTCTGTTGTCTCTCCCCACTCTTGCATTGAAATCCTCGAGGAGGAGCTTGTCATCTGGTGGTACATTTAGGATCAGATCACTCAGCTGTTGGTCGGTGTTTTTCACATTGTCATTGGCATCAAGTGTACGTGCGTAATCAGAGATCAGTGTCATAATTGTGGTAGCAGAGATCGGTATTCATAAGCCGTTCATTGATGGCAGAATGTTTCAGATAGTGTTCCTTCACAAGCTTGGATTTTACAACAAAAGCAACTCCGTGAATTTTTCTTTCTCCTTTCCCTTTCCAGAAGAAGGTATAAATCAACTCCCTTTATGCATCTTCCATTCTCAAACACCTTCAATCCGTCCCTTCTGACAACCAGGATGTGGATAAGGAATGGATCACATTTCGAAAAACCATCATCACTGAAATGGCTGAAAACACACTCGGATACGGCAAAAGGAGACATCAGAACTGGTTTGATGACAATGATCAAGAAATCAGCCAGTTGATCGATGCAAAACGGCAAGCCCGCCTCTCATGACAATGCCAAACAAAATTGAAAGAGATGCAGAACAACTGGTTGAAACAAAAAGCCGTTGAACTCCAAAGGTATGCTGATGCCCGTGACCTCAGACGCTTCTACGCATGAGCGAAGGAACTTTTTGTGCCCTTGAGATCAACAACAGGGTCCCTTTAATCAGTAGACTCCAACACCATCCTGACTGACCCACAAAATATCCTTCAACGCTGGAGAGAGAGCATTTTCTCGAGTCTTATGAACCAAGATTCTAACGTGGCGGAAGATTTCTTGAAGAACGTACCCAGGTATCCATCTCGACACTGGATGAACACGCCACCATCCAACGAAGAGTACCATGAAGCAGTGGAAGTTTCCTGGTCCAAACAACATCCCAGTGGAACTTCTAAAATATGGTGGACTACTATTAAACACCAATCTGTTCACATTGATTTTCCGAATGTGGAAGGACCGCCATGTTCCCAACGACCTCAAAGATGCTGTCATTATCACCAACTTCAAAAACAGAGATAGAAAGGTCTTTGGGAACTATCGTGTCATCTTACTGCTCTCCACTGCCGGGAAAATCTTTGCGAGGCTGCTTTGAGATCGTCTCCAAATCATAGCGAAAGAAGTCCTACCCGAATAACAATGTAGATTTCGACCATCCAGAGCGGCAACTGACATGATCTTTTGTGCTCGACAAATACAAGAAAAGAGTAGAGAACAACAAAAACCTCTCTATCTTGTTTTCTACGACCTCGAAAAGGCCTTTGATATCGTCCCAAGGCCTGCAATGTGGAAGATCCTCCGACGCTTCGGCTGCCCTGATCAGTTCATTTTCCTAGTACAGGGATTACATGACAGTATGGCTGGAACCGTTCTTCCATCAAAACCAACTGTCTGAAGACTTCCTCCATCACTGGAGGATTACAATAAGGATGCGCTTTGGCCCCGACGCTCTTCTCCGTGTATCTTGCAGCAATGTTTCATAAACAGCCTTCGGACAATCCAGGAGTCAACATTGTGTCAATATGACAACAGGGGATCAGCCTTGCCAGATTGAAGTCACGATGACTGATCAGGAAGCAAAAGATCACTGAATTTCAGTATGCTGATGACAATGCAGCGGTCTGCTACTTCAGTGAACAGCTTCAGCAATCGATGAATAGCTTCACCAATGCTTACAATCAGTTTGGCCTAAAAGTCAACATCAAAAAGACAAAAATCCTGGCACAACCCGTTCTAAGTCAGGAAAATTCAGACCTCAACTTTACAATCTCGGAGATGCCACTAGAGAAAGTCAACCACTTTTCACACTTAGGAAGTTTGCGTTCGAATAACTACACATCGGAAACGGACGTGGAGAACCGATTAAGAATGTCTCATACCGCGTTTGGTGAACTCGCGAAAAGGTCTTTAAGAACAAAGATCTGAATCACAAAAACAAAACAGTCGTGAAACATGAAATCTTTATCGAAGTGACGTCAAAAACCTAGAGCGATTTCACTAACAGAAGTTCCGATCTATTAATAGTACCAAATAGAATGAATGATGTCTCCGTTTTGGACAGAGCAAAAAGCAGCATCCTGATATATCATCTGAGATGGGCGGGCCACGAAGCAAGAATGAAAGATGAACACGCCACCATCCAACGAAGAATACCAGATTGGCCTCAACCGCATGAAGCAGTGGAAGTCTCCTGGTCCAAATTATATATGGTGAACATCCCACCGGAAGAAGAATCCGTAGCTGTCCTCTCCGTCGATACAACGACCAGCTGAAGCAAAGCCTAAAACTGACTCAAATCGATCCCAAAACCTGGGACACTGAAGCTCAGGAGAGGCCCAGAGGGCATCATTCTATTTCCACTGCGACAGAACATGTTCAAACTGAAAGATAGAGGAAAGAAGAAGAGAAACGACAGGAAAGAAAATGGAGGCTGCAACAACCAAAGCTACGAATCCCTTGTGAACTTTGCAATAGACACTTCCATGCAAGAATCGGCCTCATTAGTCGTCAGAGGTATAAACACAGACAGAGAGGAATAAGCAGTCAAAAAGAAACCAAATAAATTATCGGACGCATGATAAAACGCCCACGACGACGATGTGTATATCTATCTATCTATCTATCTATCTATATATATATATAT
>NC_068996.1:31815001-31815510 GCF_001194135.2 Octopus bimaculoides | reverse complement strand
TGTGTGTGTGTGTGTGTGTGTGTGTAGATAGATAGATAGATACATACATATAACATGCATACATACACATACATACACATACATCGATAGGACGTGTGTGTGTGTGTGTGTGTGAAGACAAAGACAGAAAGATGGAGAGAAAGAGAAAGAGATGAATTGAGATAGAGCAAGAGAGGGAAATGAACAACCAACAAAAAACACAAAACAAATGATTAGGATAATTACTTTGGTACCTTGAGAAGTGGAGATAAGTGACATTTTAGATATTGTCCTTCCGTAGGAAACCCTGGAAAAATTAAGGAGCAATAAGAAAAAAATATTAGATGTCGGTTGTCTACATAGTGGTTCTTGATTTAGCATCAAAAAATCATTTTGGTCCAGAACTTCTGTCATAGTTTCGCTCTTACACTCTCCACTCCACGCATGCTCACGCAAACTACCCATTCAGGCACACACACACACACACACACACAAACACACACACACACACACACACACACACACACACA
>NC_068996.1:31814039-31814991 GCF_001194135.2 Octopus bimaculoides | reverse complement strand
CCAAACAGATGGACGATACAAAGGCGGACAGAGGGCTAGGAAGTCAAGTTTCCAGATTGTCCTTACAGTTTCAAGCAGTTACACTTGAGATTATTCAAATCTGATTGCCCTCAAAAAGTCTAAGCTAATAGCATGAGAATTTTTTATGAGAAAGCAAGTGAATGTGAGAAAGAAAGCGACAACGAAGACAAAAAAAAAAAAAAACCGAGAACATGTTACACAGTTACAAATACAAACAACAAGAAAATAACAACAGGTGTCTTTCGACTAATAAAGACGGATCAAATTGAGCTGGCGTGTGAAGACTCAAAGACTTGAGGCGGGAACATAGGAGATGGGCATAAGAGACGCTGGCGGTCGGCAGTCAAGCCAAGAAAGAAAGATCATGCCTGTCCGAACACTGGTCACGTGGAAGGAGAAGAGAGGGGTGAGGGTTAGAGAGATTGAAGGATTAGGGGAAGAACGAGAAAGAGAGAAATCAAAAGGACAAGGAGAAAGGTACAAGGGAGAGAAACGAGGAGGAAAAGTAGGAATTAAAGAAAGAGAGGCCAAGAAATGTGAGGGAGGAGGAGCGACAAAAAGAAGAGCGGAAAGAAGGAAGAAAGCATGAGGGGGAAAAAGAGACAGAGTAAAAGAATCGTACAAAATTTGGATACATACTTGCAAGGTGAGCAAAAGTGTACGTACGCAGCGATATTTATATATAAATATTAAAAAATGGAAGTGCAATATAGGACAACATAACATCCGGACAGATAAACGATACGAAGGCGGACAGAAAACACAACAGGAACAGGAAAAAGACAAGGGCGAGTCATTCGTGGCCTTACGGCACACGCGTGGCTCTGCGGTAAGAACTTTCTTTCCGAACCACGAAAGCGCTAATAAAAGATTATCCAAAATTCTGAATGCCTCCTTTTTCTTAAATATATATATATTTTCTCATTCATAT
>NC_068996.1:31812359-31813705 GCF_001194135.2 Octopus bimaculoides | reverse complement strand
GTCGTGAATGGTACAACAATGCAGAATGGACTATAATAACTGTTATAATTTAATTATCCATAGTCTGATATAATAATATTTCAGAATATAAAAATTCCTTCTTCCGATAGCGCTAGGAATTGATCGAGTCACTGCTATAATCGGTTTTCCAACGGTTACTGAAATCTTTTTTTCCGGAAGCGTCTCTGCAGTGGTCTCACAAAGCTCCTTCCAGAATTCCTCATGAGAAGTGCGTTAGGGCGGACATGTCCCAAGCTTGTGTGTGTTGGTACATCCACAGCGCTGCTTTTAAGTTATGAATTATACGTGCAGTTTCTTTTTTTATTTTTTTATAATACATGAGCACGTTATCAAAAAGGAATCTACACGCATCCAGATGTAGCTAAACAATACATTGATTGCCAACCTCCGGCCTGTTGTTAATTTGGGGCCCTAATTTGTCTATGAGGATAGCTTCCTTAATTCCTACATTACCCAAACTTCTTTCATTAGCTTCATTTATGACTGTTATGCTTTTGTCGGTGTTCCGGCATCTGTCTAGATGTTTTCTGAAGGAGGACGCTCCCGTGTTCAGATGTTCTTTGATGCGAATGTGTAACGGTCTTGTGTTACCCACATAGAACTTGTTGCATTCATTACATTGTATTTTATACACAACATTTACCCATTGACATAAATCTGTGCCACGGATGGGGCAGTTAGCTAGTGTGCATTGATTGCTGTCCCTTGCTCGTTTCTTTGCAAGGTGTCCTCTCAGAGATGGGCCAGATTAGGCTAGTTGTATGTCTAATCCTTCTCTTCTTATCGCTCTTTGGATGGCTATAGTTATTCTCTCACTAAAACCGGGTATTTTAAGGAAGCATGTGTTGCTGGGTTTTCTGCGTGTTCAGCATGTTTGTCGTCTTCGGTACTTAAGCCGATTTACAATGGATATAGGGTACCTATTTTGGAATCCTATTTTGGAAGGGCTGAATTGTACAATTCAGCCCTTCCACTCGGTGCCAAAACAGGACAAGCCAGAAATGAACTTGTACGCATCCAGAGCAAGTGCAGCAGGACAGAGGGCAAGATGATCCACACCACACGTTTCCTAGAGATATTGAAAACCAACGGGTACTTTATACCCTATATCGTGAAACCACTGCAGAGATGCTTCCGAAAAAAAAAATCAGTGACCGTTGAAAAACCGATTATAGCAGTGACTCGATCAATTTTTATATTCCGAAATATTATTATATCAGACTATGGATAATTAAATTATAACAGTTATTATAGGTCACTCTGCATTGTTGTATCATTCAAGAAACGTTATATTTTACAAGCACTGCACAATGCTTTAAGCGAAT
>NC_068996.1:31811679-31812312 GCF_001194135.2 Octopus bimaculoides | reverse complement strand
AAGTTTTTATATATAAAAAATACAAAAAGGACAAGAACATAAAACATCCAGACAGCTAGGTGATGCAAAAAAAGGACAACAAAACATCCAGACAGACGATACAAAGAAAGCAAGGACGAGACATTCGGAGTTTGTTACACAAATACAAATAACAGCACATAACAATAGGCGTCTTTCGACTAAGGACGAATTAAATTTAGCTGGCGTGTTTAAAAGTAAAGCCTTACGGCAGGGATACAAGATTTCACAGGCACAGGGAGGAACATAGATGTTGCACGGACGGCAGTCGAACCAAGAAAGAAAAACCAGACTTGGCGGAATACCGGTCATGTGGGGCGAGAAGAGAGAGAGGTAGAGGCAGAGGGATAGAAGAAATAAGGAGGGGCGAGAAAACATGACAGGGACACAGTGAAGTGAAAAGAGGAGGGAAAGTGAGCATGAAGAGAAGGCAAGGAAATGTGAGAAAGGGGAAAGAAAGAATGAAGTAAGCGTAAAAGGGTTGATAGAAAGAAGAAAAGAAGAAAAGAATAAAAAGAATAGAGTCGTACAAGATTTAGATAAATATATATTTACATATAAGAAACCAAAGTGTACGTACGCTGATATAAGTTTATATATGTGTATATATGTATA
>NC_068996.1:31805967-31809214 GCF_001194135.2 Octopus bimaculoides | reverse complement strand
TGTGTGTGTGTGTGTGTGTGTGTGTGTGTGTGTGTGTAAAAATATGTGAGACTTATTCGGCAGCCATAATAAAACTCCGAGTTTCGGATGCCGCGGCGGAAACCCACACCGCCATCTCTTCAGTTATCTGGCCATTGAAAATTACCCTAGCCTCGGCATCCGAAAGTCGGAGTTTTATCATGACTATCGAATAGGTGTCACATATTTTCACAGATAATTCTATTTACATATCGAGGTCTCTTTTTTTGTTGCCTTTTCTATCAATATACATATATATATGTATGTATGTGTGTGTATATGTTTGTGTGTCTGTGTTTGTACCCCCAACATCGCTTGATTACCGATGCTGGTGTGTTGACGTCCCCGTAACTTAGCGGTTCGGCAAAGACACCGATAGAATAAGTACTAGGCTTACAAAGAATAAGTCCTAGGGTCGATTTGCTTGACTAAAGGCGGTGCTCCAGCATGGCCACAGTCAAATGACTGAAACAAGTAAAGGAGTAAAAGAGTAAAGAGAGTATATATATACATACGTACGTATACTAACACGCACACGCACATACATACACGCTCTTATATACGTATATAAAGATATACATATATATGCATATATATATACATATATATATATATATATATATATATATATATATATATATATATATACATACATACATATATACATACATACATATATACATACACACACATACGTATGTACACACACGCACGCACACCACACATGCTGTATTAGCTTTTCTATAATTATGTGTGACACTAAGAAGAATCATTTGCGAGAAGTAAAAAACAAATGACTTTCCTTCCTTCGTGCCTTCCTTTTCTCCTTCCATCATTCATTTATTCGTTCATTCATTCGATGCTTTATTTTGCGTTTTCTCGTATATTTATGTATTTATTTATTTACTTCTATAACGTCTCTGTTCCGCCAACTAATTGGAGGACGTCTTATCGTATAGTTCTGGCTGCTACTGATGATAAGTAAATATTATATTCTAGCTACTCGTATAATTAAAGAAACGAAATGTAACACCTGCACATTGAACATCGGAACCAAAAAGAAGAATAAACAATAATAAAAATAACAATAATAGTAGTAGTAGTAGTAGTAGTAGTAGTAGTAGTAGTAGTAGTAATCATAGGAAAAATACGAAAAAGAGTAATAATAACATAAATACTAATAATAATGGTGTTAATAATGAAACCAAAAATGAGAACGGTAATAAAAACAAGACCACCTATAACAATAGACAATAATATACATAATAAATCTATAACAATAGCACCAATAATAACAGCAACAATAATCATAGTAATGATGTTGGTGGTGGTGGTGGCGGTGGTGGTGGTGGTGGTAACGGTGATGTTGTTGATATAATTAGGATTAAGACTAGCTTTAGCATCATCATCGCCATGGCTATAATAATGATCATGAGGTGATGATGATTATCGCCTTTATCATGATTGTGATGATGTTAATGAGGATTATTATATGACAGTGACTGCGATAGTGATGATGTATATGATGATGACGACGACGGCGAGAAGAAGAAGCGATGATGATGATGATGATGTGGAAAAAGGTGATGCTGACGATTATGATAGTACTGCAAATTGTTATGGCAGTGATGGTGATGGTAACGGTAATAGTTGAAACAATATAAGCGAACTGTCTACCCTACTTTCCACGCTCTATGTGTCTGTTGTCAACGAAGAGAAAAAGTTAAGAGTGAAGCGGCACAGAATATTTATCATTTATTTTGTTTTATTTTACGTTTTGTGTTTTTGTTATATCTCCCCCCGGCCTTCCCCCACATACCACACACGTACTGTATGATAGGCAGGATAATTAATAAGTGCAGATGACGATACCAATATCTCATACTCAAAGATAAACTTTAAAACTAATAAAAAATTTGAATGAAAACTAACAATAAAAAATCATGCGAGATAAATATAAAGAATATTAAAGATGATAATAACAACTACAGTATCAACAAAAAATTATTATTAATAAAACCGATGATGGTGATGTTGATGCTGATGATGATGACGACGACGACGACGATGATGAAGACAACAGCGATGACGCTGGCGACGGAAAACGAATACAACATAAGAATGCTGGATTTTATATTGAAACTTACATGTGAGGTTGTGTAAAAACACTTTCTGAAAATGTAAGCGCAAAAATCACGAAGCAAAAGAAAGCGATCTTTGGGCCTTACATAATAGTTTCCTTCTTTGGTCAGGAACACATGTAGTTTACCTCTGTCTAGTGGCTATGGCGCGGTTGAAAGGACTGAAAGAAAATACTTTCTTCTTCAGTCAAGCCCTCATGGACATTTTCAAGTTCCACTTGAAAAGGAAAGTGAAGAATTTAGGGAGAAGTGTTACCCACGTCAGTTTGTTGAAAGGTGGGTGACTGTGGCAAGGATGGCCTGTATGGGTAGGCCTACTCTGAACATGCACTTATAGACCGGAGAGAATGAAGAGGAGACGGGTGACTGCCTGGAATGCCCTTGGCGATGAGGTGTCCAGGATATCTGGGATTCCTTGGTTGCCACTGGGTGGTGCTCCCCCGTTAGAGAATATTTGTTTAATATTTTATTGCTAATTGTTATTGTCTTGTTGTTTACACGTGCTACATGTAAACCAACAATTGTCCTTCGTTTTATATCATTTTTTTGTTTTGTGTATGGCCCGCGTGGCCAATAAAGAATTATTGTCATCAACATCATCATCATCATCATCATCATCATCATCATCATCATTATCATCATCATCGACATCATCATCATCATTATTATTATTATTATCATTATTATCATTATTATTTTATGTTTGACTTTTGTTTTGCATTTGTACAAGTTGGATCCAAGTCTCACCCAGAGACCTCAAAAGACAACAAGTTAGAAGTTCATGTAGGTGTTCTGCCTAGGGTACCATATATTTGGATTTGTACAGTTTTGTTCAAGTGAATGTTTAAGAAACCATAAGAAAATTATATGTTTGCTTTAAAATTTGAGATCACATAGACAGTATTTTACGTAGGATATGGGCAGTTCCCATGAGCACTATCTTTTGAACTTCAGCCATTTTGGGGTTTCCTGGTATCTGAGCTAGGTAGTAATCAGCCCGTTTCGCTGTCATTCCCAGGGCACCTATGACAATAGGTATTGTTTTCGTCTTCAGATTCCACATTTTGCTAATTTCTATTTCAACATTT
>NC_068996.1:31801041-31802895 GCF_001194135.2 Octopus bimaculoides | reverse complement strand
CAGTTATGGCTTTATTGATCAATAATTGATCTTTACAGCCGTATGAGCCCTTGCAGCATCCCTTCTGCTCTTCTGGAAACAGGTTGTTATTTTCCAGGTGTTTACTCAATCTCTGCGATATTATTGCAGTAAAGGCTTTGTAGATCGTAGGGAGACAGGTTATAGGTCTATAGTTTTGTGGTTTCTCCGTTTCCGTGGATTTGGGGATTAAGATGGTTTTCCCTTTTGTGAGCCATTCAGGCATTGTTATTATTATTATTATCATTATTATTATTATTATTCCTCCGTAACAGAGTGTAGGTAAAAATGCACCGGAGTCTTTAGTCATCTGTCATGTCACAAAAAGAACCTCAGTCAGATAATACTTTCCTTTAGATATGCGCTGTGCCCAATAAGGCTGCTTTTTGCAAGATATCAATCTTGCATGAGGATTTCCAGTTGCCTTAAGAAGTCTTGAAGTATCACTTTTACATTACTCTCTCATATTCCATACAGTCTTGCCATTTCCATTTTCAATTCGGAGTACTTTTCAATCTTTTTACTCACAACATTCCTGTCATTTGGTATGGCTACATCAATGATCTGACAGTGTTTGTTTCTCTTGTTCAATATGACAATATCCGGCCGACGCTGTTTGATTACATGATCCGTCTAAAAATCATAGTCCCAGAATATCGTTACTTTTTCATTGTCCTGCATAACTTTACTTGGAAAGTTTCTCGCGGGAGTGGCTGTGTGGTAAGTAGCTTGCTTACCAACCACATGGTTCTGGGTTCAGTCCCACTGCGTGGCATCTTAGGCAAGTGTCTTCTACTATAGCCTCGGGCCGATTAAAGCTTTGTGAGTGGATTTGGTAGACGGAAACTGAAAGAAGTCCGTCGTATATATGTATATATATATATGTGTGTGTATGTGTATGTGTATGTTTGTGTGTCTGTGTTTGTCCCCCCAACATCGCTTGACAACCGATGCTGGTATGTTTACGTCCCCGTAACTTAGCGGTTCGGCAAAAGAGACCGATAGAATAAGTACTAGGCTTACAAAGAATAAGTGCTGGGGTCGATTTGCTCGACTAAAGGCGGTGCTCCAGCATGGCCGCAGTCAAATGACTGAAACAAGTAAAAGAGTAAAGAGTAAAAGAGTATACCCTCACAACTGAAGTTGGTTTTATTTGATTCCTTTGAGAAATTTTTAACTGGCTATTTTGGAATGTCAATATCAAGAAGACTATGTTACTATAAATCTTCATTAGGGTTTTCTAGTCTGTTGCTATTTATACAACGATTTAGCCTTTTTCAGAGGGGTAATAAGTCCCACATACGACAGATTTTCAAAACTATTTCTGATTGAAAATATCATACATGCATGGAGTTATGATTTTATGCACCCAACAAAGTATTATTAAGCTGAAACTGTCGCTAATGTAAAAAGAAATGGAATGGTGAAACTATTTTTTCGTTTTCTAAAAAAAGCAACCTTTTGGACTTACGGCACTTTTGCATAATAGTAACAACATATGTGCGTGTGTGTCTGTGTCTTTGTATTTTGCAGAACCATTAAGTTACGGGGACTAAAGACACTAAAATCGGTTGTCAAGCGATGCTGAAGGGACAAACACAAACACACAAACATATACAGATATACGACGGGCTTATTTCAGTTTCCGTCTACCAAGGCTTTGGGCGCCCGAGGCTATACTAGATGACACTTGCCCAAGTTGCTACACAGTGGGACCGAACCCGGAACCATGTGCTTGGGAAGCAAGCTTCTTACTACACAGCCAGTCCTGTGCCTGCAAAACCACTCCTGCACCTATATATCTGTATATATATATATATATATATATATATATAT
>NC_068996.1:31798093-31800684 GCF_001194135.2 Octopus bimaculoides | reverse complement strand
TATATATATGTATATATATATATATATACATACATACATACATACATATACATACATACATACATACATACATACATACATACATACATATACAGGCGCAGGCGTGGTTGTGTAGTAAGAAGCCGGCTTCCGGTTACGGCGCATGCGTTGATTCAGTTGCTGTTTTTTTTTGGTGGTGGGGTTAAGAGTCCGAGAGGATTTTTGTGCTGCTTGGCAGCTGTATAGAGAAAATGTATTCAGACGTTAGCGGATCTGAATTGCCTTCAACGGAGGAGGAACTGGTGAAGGCGGTGAAAAGAATGGACGGAATATTGGAGAGAACAAGAATTTTTTTTCTGAGGCGGCGGAGGTGAAGAAAAAGGATGTAGACCTGGCTGGACTAAAGGAATATGGAAAAATGACGCAGAAGGTGGGTAGAGACGTGAAGTTGTCGCCGCCTAAAAGAATCATGGAGCAAATGGAGGTGGAAACCATCACCTATAGGGTGCACTTGCTGATGAACAAAAAGGCTGAACAGGTGGAAGCAGAAATAATAGAAAAAGCGCTAAGGAAACAGTCAAACCAAATAATGTACATAACCAAGGGATGTAAATAAGGGACAGTGTTCGTCCAGTTTAAGACAGTGGAGGAGGCGAAGAGGCTGACAAGTATGGCAAGGATAGAAGAGTGGTGCTTCTACCCACATATCTTGGAATAAAGACTTCCAAGGTAGCGGTGGAAACAATCTCACCTGTGGCTTAGGTCGCGACGGCCGTCCTTGTTGGAAGTGAAGAGGAGGTGGCTGTCCTCCAAGCCACGGAAATGGAAGAAAGAGGATGGAGAGGGAAATCACTGGATCTCATCCTGCAGGCGGAGGAGAAGCAGCTAGACAGTCTGGTGGAGACGGTGACGTTGAGAGAAATTTTGTTAAGAGTGTGGGTGGAGGGCTGAGTTCCACGTTGATTTAAATGTGGCCAAAAGGGCCACATTAGAGCACACTTCTCTCTACAGAAGAAAACAATAAACGAACCTGTTGTGAAGACGGAGGAGAAAAGAGAGGAAGAAAAGAAAGACGCAGGAAAGGAGGAAGAATGGATAGTTACAGAGAGTATAAGAAAGAAGAGGAAGAAAAGAAAGAACACTGAATGTGATGTGGCACCCAGTCCAACTCCATCCCACCCAAGACCACTCAGATCCACCCACCCTATACAAACACTAGACCCACTCACCCCCTTTCCCCACAGGAAAAATGAAAAAGGAAAAAGAGAAGACACCACAGAATTTAGATGACCCCCTCCCCCGGTGAAAAAACTTACGAAAGAGTGTTGTCATTGAGCAAGAGCGAGAGCGAAATAAAAGGACTAGAACAGAGACTAAAGAGGAATTAGGACCTAGAGGCAGCGAGTGGTGTTACTCAGTGTGGAGTAGCACACTCTTCATATTTTCATTTTCAGATATCATGCATGTTATCATAACCTTAACTTATTTTCTCATGTTCATTTTCACGTCACTCATAGTATCGCATTTTATTTTTACATATTTTTATTGTTATATGTCCCCACATATTTTCTAGTATCCCCTCTATGTTATGCTTTTATGGCAAAATATTGAAATAAAGAAGCTTGCTTCCCAACCACATGGTTCCCGGTTCAATCCCACTGTGTGCACCTGGGGCAAGTGACCTTTACTGTAGCCTCGGGCCGACCAATCCCTTGTGAGTGGATTTGGTTGACGGAATCAGGAAAAAAGTCCGTCGTGTGTATGTATGTATATATATCATCAAAATACGCAACAGGATATCTACGTCACTTATTGATATCCTGTTGCTTATTTTGATTTTATTCACCTTGCTTCGAGCTGTGCGGATAATACCGGACTGATTTGGTGCTCCAACTTAGGTACGTAATTCAACTGAATCTTAATTTGTGTGTGTGTGTGTGTGTGTGTAAGTACCTTTGTGTGTGTATCTTTATGTGTGTGCCTCTGTTTCTGTGCTTGACAACCGGCGTTGGTGTGTTTACATCCTCGTAACCAAGCGATTCGGTAAATATTCAGCTTACAAAGAATAAGTCTTGCGATCGATCTCTTCGACTAAAACCTTTTAAGGCGGTGCTCCAGCATGGCCCCAGTCAAATAGCTGAAACAAGTAAGAGTGTAAAAGAATAATCCAAATAAGACAAATAAAGAGTTTATCACATCTTCAGTGTCCATTTACAATTGTTTCTCTACCAGCTCTATTTAACGTCATTGCAGACAAATGTCCAATCTGAAAATCTACGTAATTTAGCGATTTATACACAAGAGTGGAACTTCATCAAAGTTGCATCAAAAGGTGCGCATTTGCGTTGTGCATCTGCAACGTTTTGTATTTTGCTTATACTGGCAGGAAACAAGAAGTATAAATAAAGATAAAAGATTGTGAAAGGCTTGAAACAATCCGGTGCACTCACATGCACACATACCACATACATACATGCGTACATACATACATACATACATACATACATACATACATACATACATACATACATACATACATATATACATACATATATACATACATATATATATATAATATATATCTATACATACAAACATACATACATATATAT
>NC_068996.1:31791038-31797731 GCF_001194135.2 Octopus bimaculoides | reverse complement strand
TATATATATATATATATATATATATATATATATATATATATATGTATGTATGTATGTATGTATGTATGTGTTATGTATGTACGCATGTATGCCTGTGTATATATACACACACAAAGAAAGAAAGAAAGAAAGAAAGAAAGAAAGAAAGAAGGGGTCTTTTTCTGAGTTAGTTGAAATTGTATTGTGTTCTTTGGTCAGTTCTCATGCTACCCAGCTGTAGAAAGGTGTCTTTTTCTGAGATGGTTGAAGATGACGATAATACAAGATGTCAATTTTGTTTTAGTCATTTCTTATTGTTTTGCCTTCTTTGTCAATTATCATACTATCCAGCTGTAGAAAATAGACTCTACTAAAGTTGTTGAGGAAGGTTATTAAGTGAGTCTCTATATATGTTTGTATGTGAGTATGAGTGTGTAAGTGTGTGTGTATTGTGTGTGTGTGTGTGTGTGTGTGTGTGTGTGTGTGTGTGTGTTTGAGCGTTGTGTGTCAGTTGCTTAAGTGAATTTTTCCATTTATTTTAGTAGCAGTAAATGAGAACATTTTAATCAGGGTTTTTCATGTGTCCATATATATATATATATATACATATATATATATATGGTGCCCCAGCTCATGAGCTGAAACTAGATAAAAATGAAAAAAAAAAACATTTTTCATTTTATACGTTTAGTCTAGCTAAGAATTTTTAGATAAAATGTAGTTCCATTGCCTTTTGGAACTTTGGGTCATCCCTTTGTCATTTGTAAAAGGGAAAGAGCTTAAATCTGTTGTTTCCAGATATTTTCAGATGCTTACTCAGCGAAATCTTGCCTAAGTCTTTTTGTCTTTTGATGATGTGTTGTCTGAGTTGCTATCCGTGCACGTCGACAAATTGAATTGTTGGCTTCACCAATATAAATTTTCTTTCATTTGGGGCAGGTTATGAGATCCTGTGTTTTCCTATTCATATTTATTGGGCTGAGGAATAATTCACGAGCGTATTTTATACAAAAAAACTACAATAAATTAATAAAGGATATACTCTCCGTTGTTGTTTACAACTTCCTTCCATCGTTCAATAAGTTTTTCGATGCCTCGGCAATAGAAATCTCCCGGGCTGAACTCAAAGAATTCGTCCAAATAAGCTCTCAATTCCACATCATTATTGAACGATACACATAGCGCAAAGCGATCGAAAGCGGTCGAAAGAGATGAAAATCTGACTGCGCCATGTCTGGAGAGTATGGAGAATGTGGCAGCACTTCCCATTCGAGTTCTTGAAACGCAGCTTTGGTCATATTGGCGATATGAGGACGGGTGTTGTCGTGTTGCAAAAGAATGCCATTTCACCTATTTGGTCTTTTTTGCTGAAGGTGGTTCACCACAGTTGTTTTTATTTTTTATCACAATCCATCTTGCCCGCCAATTTTCTGCTCGTTTTCGTGGGTTTTCGTGAAGTTGATTCAATCACTCTTCATCGAACTCAATTGGTTGACTGGTGTGTGATCCGTCCTTGAGGTCAACATTGCTATTTTTGATGCGCGCAAACCAGCGGCGAGCGGTACTTTAAGGCATCGCTCCTTCTCCATGCACAGCACAAATTTCCCGAGCAGCCTCGGTGGACTTAACACCTCGATTAATTACAAAAAGTAAATGATATCGAAAATGCTGTTTTGTCCACTTACATTCCATTTTAATGATCTGAAAATACACAAAAATGAATAAAATTTTAAAAATCAGAACACAAATTTTGTAGAAAAAAAGATTCTCTTTTAAATAACATAAAACATTTTGCTAATGCGTTTTATTTCTGCGTGCATTTTTAAATTTGAAAAAGACGCTCATGAAATTTTTCCTCAATCCAAAACATTTACTTAGAAGGGGAATGCACTTTTAAATTTTATATGAGAATCAGTGTCCCAATATCTAAGTTGTTGTTGCATGTTCCACATTTATTATCCTAACATTCCTTCACAGAAAATTCTGTATTATCCTCCTATGTGCAATTTACCCTCGTGAGATGATTTTTTAGATGTTTTGTATGATATTAACTGTTTCGTATAAGGTTTTCGAAAGCCAGGTTTTTTTTTTTTATTTTGTGACTTTATGAGTTTCGGTACATTTGTTTCTTAAGTGTAGGAGCTTTGGTCACTCCTGGATTATGTGTATTGATAAATGGAATGGTAGTTAAAATAATCTTTTTTAGGTGTGAGTGCATTTGATAGACGGAAATTGAAAGAAGCCCGTCGTATATATGTATATGTATATATGTATGTGTGTGTATATGTGTCTGTGTTTGTCCCCCCCCCCAACATCGCTTGACAACCGATGCTGGTGTGTTTACGTCCCCGTAACCTAGCGGTTCAGCAAAAGAGACTGATAGAATAAGTACTAGGCTTACAAAGAATAAGTCCTGGGTTCAATTTGCTCGACTAAAGGTGGTGCTCCAGTATGGCCACAGTCACATGACTGAAACAAGTTAATGAGTAAAAGAGTAAATGAGAGGTGTCCTCAGTTGCATGATGTCCAATTTCATCGCCTTTATAATTCCATATATATATTTATATATACTTTAATAGAATCTAGGTTATAACCTTATAGGGTGCTTTCCAAAGCTCCTACGCGGGTATCGGCTACCAAATGTTATCATACAGTATGACTCCTCCTGTCACTGCATATCCATGTGGAAATCCGCGAATATCAGAATATAATCAAATTTTAATACGAGAAGTTGGATTGTAAAGGCTTTATTACAAATTACAATAATTGTTTCGGTGTATCACTATCAGCTTTTAATTGCTGAATGTTGCATGTATTAAATGCAATATTGTATTAATATGATACAATAACATTATATAGGCGTATTCTCGGGTAACCAAAGTCAAAGTATACATACGTACATACATATATACGTACATACATACATACATACATACATACATACATATACACACATATATATGCATGTATACGTGTGTGTGTGTGGGGGGGTGTATGTGTGTGTGTGTGTGTGTGTGTGTGTGTGTGCGTGTGTGTGTATACAAAGAGGAAGCTAAAGAATGTACATATATATATGCATATATATATATTTGTGTATTTCAATGTGAGCGTATACAGTTAAATATTTAAATATACTGAACGACTATATAAGTTTAATTTATAAAGAATGAAATTAATAGATATTACAATATATAAGAATAAAAATCACTCCAGAAATTTGATCTAATGATTTACAATCATTACTGGGGAAGAAAATATTTATGCGTGCAAGCAATGTTTATATTAGTTCAGATTAGTTTGAGTCTCTTCAGAAGAGAAAACATGAGCTATCATTTTTTAACAAAACAGCAAAATAAAGGATGAACAAAAAATGGACAATGAAAAATGTATTCAAATGTTTTCTTGTAAAAATATTTAGTGATGACTAATATCTAAAATTTTTCTACAACATATAGAGTTTATAAATTGTTATATCTTATAATGCATATAGTGCCGTAAGAATTTTTTTTACCCTAAGTGATGAATCACTCAGAACGTAACAATTACGCTCTAAAAATTTCCCCGCCAATGATTCGATTGAGCATATTAGACGTTTATTATAATGCCTGAAGTAAATATTTAAGGGGTATTTATAGTACTTAATGTCTACTAATATAGACTGCGTCGTTTCCCGGCATATTGAAATGTATACGCTATGCACATTGAAATATGTGTATTGCTTAAAATACTGTAGTAATATTGACAATTTTCTAACAATTTATTAATCAAAAAGATACAACACTGCATTTCCAAATATAGTCTTGCAGACAAGGCAACAATTATATAGAGCCACACATTTTTACTCCAATAGAAAGTGCAAACTCCTGCTTCAGGAGTGCTTAAACATTCTTCATGTGTACTTTTAAAGACTACAAAATTCTAATCTCATTGACAGAATGATTATTCGATATAATAATCATGCTATTCGTCTATAGTTTTTCCTGAAAGCCCTTGAATTCGGAAAACATTTACTACTATTGGCGATTTTGCCAATGTATAATGAATGCCAGTTCACTACGCTGATGAGTTATACAAAAGCTAGTAGGCTAATCTAAAAAGAAAAAAACACTATCTGAAAATTATATTAGACGTAACGTTTTCGATATTAAAGTAATTCAGGCCAGTAAAGTATTACTCTATAAAAATAATGAAAATACGATATAAAGTCATATAAATTACAATCAATCCAGATAGCAGGTAGACCCAGTAGATGGGGTTAGCTGAATTTCTACCCCATCTTCTTTTATAGATATTTTCAAAGAGGTCGCTTCCTATTATAATGATGAAGAGTGAAGAAGGGATTACACTGAAAAAAACCTACTGCAAAAAGAACTTCCCCACAAAATAGCATGACCAGGAAGAGAAGAATTATTTGATTCAACTCATTCTACATCATGAATGTAATCACTAACATTGCCAGCAAATTTCTTCCAATTTCCCTTATACGCATAAATAATCACGAATTTTTAAAAGAAAGTTATTCACGTTAGCTCCATTTTCTTGTACAGTAATGCTGTATCACAAACTGCAAGCATCTCAACACAGAAGCACATTCATAATTACATATCTAATGAATTTCGCCTTTGGTGGAAAAAGTGTTACACTAGTCAATGGTACTGAAATTTGAAAATGCCTCTCATATCCTGGAATGGCATGGATGTTGCATCCCGTTAGACCATGCTATAATGCGTCTATGCAAAAATGATGCACTGTATCTATCCGAAGCTTTGTCCGTTCTTTCAAAGCCACGCAGATCATTGGAAAAGAAATCCAGGGTCTTACCTTTATGTAACTTCAAAACGAAATAGTTGTTAATGAATTTCAGCAGCCGGACAAGATAGCCTCCACGTAATAGATTTATTGGGCTAAACCCAGTCCCAGTAGTAGTATTATTACTTCCCGACTTGGATGCAAAAGTCGCGTAGTTTTTTTTTTACTTGGGTGAAGAAAAAGTAAAAGGTAAAGACCTAGCTGTTTTTTCATTGGCCTATGACAAAATTCTTAGCGTGTTTTGTTTATTTTTATTTTTTTCGTCATTTAAAGTGCCGCATGTAACAAGAAGCACCGAGAAGGAATGGAGTTAATCATCTGTTCCTCCAATATGATAGTCTTTCACATGTTTTTATGTGTATGTATGTGTTTGTGTGTGTGCGTGAGCATGTGTGCACGCTTGCGTGTGAGTGCACGTGTGCATGCGTGTCTGTATATAAAATTCTTATATTGAGACTCTCGTTCCGGTACTCCAGTACCTCACTGCACTCACCGCCATTTAGACGATCTAAACTCACGTGAGAATTGAGAAAGGCTGGATCAAATTTTTTCAAACACCGCCCACTACATCCCAAGCTTAGATAAGGTAGTTATATGTGAATGAAGAAAGTTGCATTTGTTGCAGCAGATTCTGCATTTAATTGCTTTAAGCATTTTCCACCTTTTCTCTTATCTTCGAAGACTTCATACACTTTAGGAATTTCAAAAACAAAAAATCATTCTACTCTACTCTTAATCTATTTTTCTTATTTTTATGTGTATTTGTTTTGGTTTTTAAGATACTCGATTATTCGTTATCAATTTAAGCAGTGACTTCACGAATCATGGAATGATAATGTTTGTCTGCAGAATTATTCTTTGGAATTTAATTTTCAATATAATATCTGTTTTATTTTTGTCTATTATATTTTCATTTCCATTTTATTTTGCAGAAAACTATGTGACAAGAAAGGAAGATTTCAGTTTCCAAATCTCGCGAGTAAAGATGCGGCAATATCGAAATTAATTTTTGCTTTCAATCAACAACACCCAGAATCTTTGTTGTTTGCAAAATCACAACATACACTATACACTTCTAATATAAACACACGGTCACATATTTATAGGTGAATGGAAATGAGATTGTGGGACAGCAATATTTTCCTCTAAGGGAATTAGCTATGTAATTAAAGTGATTTAGAATAATGTAACTCAACGGTAAAACTTTCTTCCTATTACACTTTAGTTATTAGGACAACCATCGACATAGTGATTTAAAGTTAAAGGTAGTTGAGCAAATGAAAATGTCATACTATCTGCAGCACGGCATAGATAAGGTACTTAACTCAGGCAGGTTCACTTCACAATCCTGCACTAGCCAAGGAAAAAATACTTTAAAACATTCTCTGCTTCAATAGAAGCAGGCACGGCTACAATACGTATCAAAGAAATAATACCATGTATTTCGCTCTCGTTTCAATGGATAAACTCTCATTCTCATGGAGAATGTTAGGATCGAGAAGGTGAATCACAATGACCTTTTTGTGTGCACAGTTTATGACAGACCATATCTTTCTTTTGCAGGTCTCCAATCTCATTCGCGGAACCATGAAAAGCGAACTTCCACCATCTATTCCGCCTATATATCTGTGGACACCTTTCAATGCCTTGTAAGCCATAAGGTCTGCAAATCTAACTGAGGTCTCAAAAGACATTTTAAGATCCACAAACATCAAAACTTAACTGCAGCTCTTGGTTGTCCAAATAGGATATGCAATCAATGTGGGTGTCTTTTCAATACAGTGTCTGGTTTTAAAACCCACATCAAACGCCATGATGGATCTAAAGTGTAGGCACAAGAGGTGGTCAGACTCTGCATCAGGAGTAGATAACGACGATATATTTATATACGTACATGTACATTGT
>NC_068996.1:31785187-31791028 GCF_001194135.2 Octopus bimaculoides | reverse complement strand
ATATGTGAAATATCATTAAAATTAATATTAATATCCTCGAACATATATGCTAATACAACGTTATCAAGGTTATCTAAAATTAGTGAAATTCAAATTGAACATCTTGAAATATTACCATTTTATAAACGCTAACTAAAAGAACGCCTAAATCGAATTCAACCTAAGACATTCCTTCATTTAACTTATGGGGACGTCAGTGGATAATGAAATAATAATAATAAAAAACAAGCATGAGAAATCTACATTATGACAATTAGAAATCTACAAAGAATATTACCTAAAAAAAGGCTATTTATGAATACAACTATTGGTGACGTCACTGGATAACTAAAGAATAAAAAATTTTACGACTAACAGAAACTTAAATACTTTACGTCACAACAATTAGTTATCTATTACTCATTACATTAAACCTTTTATAAGAATTAGCCTTATCATATAATATATGAAAATTATTCAGGTCTATATTTAAGAGATGAGGAATTATGTAAATTATTTACATTTGACGGATTTTTGTCCTCATCTTGTTGTTAACACAACGTTTTGTCTGATATACCCACCAGCCTTCATCAGATGTCTTCGGGAAATTTCGAACCTGGGTTCTCGTTCCTAAGGTATTTTTCGATGTTGTCATTATTATTATTATTATTATTATTATTATTATTATTATCATTATTATTATCCAGGTCACTGCCTAGAATCGAACTCGGAATCTTGGGGTTAAGAGCGCGGACTACTAACCCCAAGATTCCGAGTTCGATTCCAGGCAGTGACCTGGATAATAATAATAATAATAATAACAACAACAACAACAACAACAACAACATCGAAAACTACCTTAGGAATGAGAACCCAGGTTCGAAATTTCCCCAAGACACCTGATGAAGGCTGGAGGGTAATATCAGCCGAAACGTTATGTTAACAACAAACAAGATGAGTACAAATATTCGTCAAATGTAAATAATGTAAATAAGGAAAATTATTATCCATAATAATAAACACGAAATTCTATTTGTCTGGAACCTTTGTATCTCAGTTTACATTTGCTCTACATAGACATATACCATTTTGGAATCAGGATGATCCCGAGATTGAACTTCTACCCTTCATTTGGTTCTTGAACATCCAGCACTGGTAAATCTTGGCTGATTCACGCCATTTTCGTTGTCGTTTGTTAGCTGACGTCAGAGATCAAGAGGGATAAAATGACATTTGCTTCGTTAATTTTACGTCGAGAAATTTGGGACAAATTGGCCAACTCTTGGGATTTAAATTGGGACTGGAACAATAGACTGATTACATTACAGAAATAATTGTCATCCGTTCTTAACATCTGATCAAACACCACTGGGGCATATAGTCATTATTTATATCTTTTTAGTTTTGAGCCGCAGGCCCAATTAGCCCACCGCAGGAGCTGGCTTGAAAGTTTGCACGGAGTGCAGTTCTTAAGCTAGTGATTACTTATTGAAACATTTGAATGTCTTTCTAAATTTATGGCAACATCTTATTGTAAAGTTTCCATTAAAATTCAATAAAATTAACTTAGAAGTAATTATATAATACATTTCATCTAGGCAAAGATCACACGTAGAATTACTAATATTGTACGATGGTGCATAACTAATAATGGACCACTTTAAATCATACTTAATTTTATCTTTTCGATTTTAAAATATAGTGAATGTTTGTGGTAATGCTATCGCTGTTAGGGTCCAACACTTCAACTGCCAAAGTATATATATAAAGGAAAGGGCGAGAGGTGATAGAGAGAGAAAGCTAGGGAGAAACAGAGAGAGAGAACTATAAGATGATATACAGTTATGTTAAAAGAAAGTGCAGTCATAAAGCAATGAAAAATTACTACCTAATACTGCCAATAAATTTTTATTTATATATTTTCTATTTTCTCTATTCCAAACGAGGAAGATTCTAAGTCTATTATGTGTTCCCTGATGAAGGCACTGTTTTTATGGGACATGAACAAGAATACTTTATCACCCCGAGTAACATTTTCCCTAAACGATCGTAGGATGAGTATTAGACTTTATCTCTGCCATGGAATACTTTTAATATCTTTTAATTAATTATGTATATTGTCAGATTTTGTCTATGTAACAATAACTTTCTTCCTCCTTGTTTCTAACACGGATGTATCGAGTTCAGGCACTCGCATATCATTTTATATTTTTGTTATATATACACGTACATTTTTATATATTCATGTGTATTTTTATGTATTTTTGTATAATTCTGTATACGCATATATATTTTTTACGGTTTTATGAGATTTGCCTTAAGTAATCCGATGTTATAAAGGAAACTTGCTTATCGATTGCTTGAATTTTGTGTCTTCTATCAATGCCTATATTATTCATATAGCTCATATTCTGAGCACTACATAGTTGGTCTATATACGGAATTAATACCTTCATTCTTTCCTTGTTGAGTATATAGACAGTGGTTGCTTGTTTCTCCGAAGACTGTTAGAATGATATAGATGTCTCTGAGGAGAACCCAATAAGTTCGATTAAGGTTGTTCATCATATTTTTCAGTCGGCGAAGAGGCTAAAATTTGCCCTGTTTCCGCCATAAGTTCCATATATATATATATATATATATATATATATATATATATATATATATATATATAGGGCAGGGAATCGTCAATTAGTAATAAAATTAATAATTAACAATTTTGCCGGGTAGCTCAGTATGAAAAAACCTTTATCGGTAAAACCATTTATAATCATAAATATACAGGGATTAGCAGGAGCTGCTTCTCCAACATACTGAGAATTCAGAAATAGCAGTCAAAGAACTACTGATTCCAAACTACAAATTTTTTTCTCTAATGGATAGCGATATCTATGGCACACACAGAACAAAAAACAGAAGAGAAAAGCAAAAACAAACCTGCCTTTAGTTAACTGGGTACGACGTTTCACGGTTAAGGGTATGAATTCCCCCATTCATACCCTGAAGATATCGCTATCCATTAGAGAAAAAAATGTGTAGTTTGGAATCAGTAGTTCTTTGACTGCTATTTCTGAATTCTCAGTATGTTGGAGAAGCAGGCTACTGCTAATCCCTGTATATTTATGATTATATATATATATATAATGATTTCTATCAAGTAGTCAGCATGCTATAAAAATTCATAGGCAATTTATACATTAAATTGATAATAATGTATATATATATATATATAATTACATTAAAGGAGCATGCTGGAGACAGATCGTTTTCGCCCTTGCACCCGTAATATAATTGTGTGTGTGTGTGTGTGTGTGTGTGTGTGTGTGTGTGTGTGCACGCGCGCGTATGTGTGTGTGTACAGGTTTGGCCAAAAGTCACCCGACAGTAAATCAAACTTTCATAAATAATATCTGTAATTCTGTTTTGACTCAAATTGAAAAATCTGTTGCTCAAGAAGGACTTTAGTTTGAACTATTTTCATGATGTTGCATATTTAGATTAAATTCATTCAGTTACGAATAATTCTTGGAATTAAATTGTCTTGATTTACTGTCCTGTGACTTTTGGCCAATTATGTATTTGTGTGTACGCCTCTGTGTGTGAGTGTGTGTGCGTATGTGTGTTGTATGTGCGTGTATGTGTGTATACACGGTGTGATGGGTAAACTGTCGCCATTTTATATTTTTAATTTCTGCATGCGCATTATTTGTTTTTGATTTTATAGAATATACAGTATAGTAGGGTCAGCTGGGCACCATCTATGAGAAAAACAGCATCATGATGCAATCTACTCTGCCAGAAATTTGGAAACGACATGCTGTACTGATTGGCATTTGCACCGGAAACACCAATACGAATATTTCAAAGTGTTTAGGTGTCAATCTGATGACAGAGCAACCTGAGGACATGTAGCGAGAGTGATAAAAACCAAACATCCAGTCAACATCATGGTGGTTGGAATGATCACTAGTGATATCAACTTTATGCCTCCATTCATCTTCCTACACATTCTCACACTCAACACGAAGGCCTAAATCAAGTGCTTGGTGGAAGTAGTGCTGCACTGGGTCAAGAGGTGGCTGCTGGAAGACCCTATGTCTGGCAACAGGACTCTGCACCATTCCAAACAAGCAGGAGAACCTAGTCATAGCTGTCAGACAATTACTGCAACCACATCACCCCAAACATCTGGTCACCTAACTTCTCAGACAGCAAACCTCTTAATTGTTATAAGAGGTGAAGTTGAGCGAGAGACCAACAAATCTGATATGTACTGAAGGCAAGTATTATGGCAGCATTCACCAACTTAAAGAAGGAAACCGTCCAGATGAGATGCAGGAGATTCCTAAGTCGTTTGGAGGCCGTAGTTGAAGCCAATGGTGATTTTATTGAATAAATTTACTCTTTAATATTTCAAGATATTTATATTTTTGGTAAATATATGTTAAAATGAGACGTCAGTGTTATTTTCATTTTTGCGTAATTTAGACGACAGTTTATTCACTGCACCCTGTATATGCAGACACACACACACACACACACACACACACACACATACACACTTCGATATACTTATAATGCAGTTTGTATTCGTTACAAAACACAATATCAACGTACATAACATTAACCTATTTACGTTTATAAAAATTTAAGCCCATTTCATTCATATTATTGTCACCTTTTTGATGCAAAACGAACGAAAGAAATGTATCATGTGTTCATATATATTATCAAAGTTCCAAAAATATGAATATATTTTTCATGACATTTTCTCTAAATACACTTCAGATAATGTAGATTCCGATTATAACAGAATTTATTGTGAAAATGTTTTTCCGGGATGTGTGGAGAGGAGTTTCGGGAAATTCACGCAAGTTGGCTTTGTCTCCTCATAATTTTGAGAAAGTAGGTATTTTTAAATGAAAGTTTCTACAAATCTCTTTCAGAATATACAAATTGAGATTATATCGGAATATGAAATGGAAAGAAAAATGGTGTGCACGAAATTTGAGGTTTTATTTTGCAGATATATGTGATGTATATCAAGATGTATGTGAACAAGTACACCATCTTTTCTCATATTAAATTCTGATATAATCGTAATTTACACACTCTAAGATGTATGTCCATTTTTCAGAAAGTTATGAGAAAACAAATGTACCTCGCATGAAATTCCTCTCTCAACCCACCAAATATATCCATTTTTCTGGAAGCTAGAGGAAAAAAACACTCGGAGAAGCACAAATGTATAGATATGTCAAGCAATGAAATATTAATTCTTTGTAGAACACCAGGAATGCAACAGATGAAAATGTAAAATTTAAAGCAAACATCTGTAAGATGAATTATTGCAAAGCACTTGTTGACAGAATGTGCATTTAATATTAAAAAAACAAGAATGAATAACTGAAGAATATTAACTGGAAAAAAGACAATGAAACATGAATAATAGAAGTTGTAGAGATATCCGAGCAAGTACAAATTTAAATGGTAGGTTACTTGTTTTCGTGCATACACATAGACTATAGTCCAGTCATAAATACTTCACTCCGGCCGACGCAAGGTTACTGTATATTATTACGCATGTGTTAGCAGAAGTTCATAATAAACATGTATTTAAGAAAAACCATATCGAAGATAAGGCGCAGGGGTGATTTTGTGGTAAGAATCTTGCTTCCCAACCATATGGTTCCGGGTTCCGGGTTCAGTCCCACTGCGTGACACTTTGGGATGGTATTTTCTCCTATAACCCTTGGCAGCGGTGCTCCAGAATGACCGCAGTCAAATGACTGAAACAGAGAACAATGAAGGAAAGATTATATATATATGTGTGTGTGTATATATATGTATATATATATATAT
>NC_068996.1:31779099-31781599 GCF_001194135.2 Octopus bimaculoides | reverse complement strand
ACTAAAGTTAATTAATTCTCTTATGTTGTCTGCTATACTGAATATACTCAAACATTCACGTATCCATGAGTGTGGGATCATGTCATAGGCTTTCCTATAATCTATCCTTGCTATTGTTAGATTAGAATAATATCAAAGAGGCCTTTGTTCATCAAAATATACTTTTCCTTATTCCTCCTGTTGAGAATTTTATCAAGACCGTTCGAAGCACAAGAAACAATGAACAGAATATTTGTCGCTTCCACACGAATCGTTTCTCCGCTTACTTTCCCAGAGCTTCTCCAAAGAACATCGAATATTTTTACTAACCTTGCGATACAAGGTAAAAATATTGCAATTCAATGTACATTTTTTTTTTTTTCTGTGCAGAAGATATTTCAGAATCTTCTCTTTTGCTCCTCGTCCTCCTCGTAGTAGTCGTCGTCATCATCATCATCATCATCATCATCATCATCATCATCATCATCATCATCATCATCATCATCATCATCGTCATCATCATCATCATCATCATCACCGTCATCGTCATCATCATCGTCATCATCATCGTCATCACCGCCATCATTATCATCATTATCATTTTCATAAATATCATCATGATGCCTATCTTTGGCGTCATGTTCTTGTTTTTGTAGTTGCATTTTTTTCCTGCGATCTATCATAAATATTGCAATGATCACAACTCTTTTTATAATTTTCTTATCATTTTATCGTCAGTGACATCCGCATCATCATCAACACCATCCCCTGGAACTACACCCCCGTCTTCTTCATCTTTCTTCGCCTCCTCCGCCTCATCATCATCATCGTCGTCATCATCATCATTATCATCATCACCATCATAACCTTCATCATCATCATAATATTAATCATCAGGATTATTTCCAATATTACCGTAATTTTCATCGCCACCCTTAATCACCGCAGCCATTAACAAATACGTCAAGAAAAACAATATGAACAGCAAATGAAACAATAATGACAATCAACAAGACAAAATCATCATCAACAACAACTTTAAAATTATGATCATAATGATGGTGATGATGTTGATCAGCATCACCAACGTTTTATTCATCAGTTCTGTCGTTTAAACGTGAATGTGGAATAGGAAATTAAAAAAAAAGAAAAATATAAAAATATATTGTCAGAAAATAAATAGATAAATACAATAACGTCCTTTCTTAGAATTCATTGTCTGTTAGTGGAGCTGAGACAAACAGATTCCGCCTTCTCGCCTCTTCCCCCCTTTCCTTCTCCTCTCTTTCTCTCTCTCTCCCTTCCTCTTCCTCTTCCTTCTCTCTCTCTCTTGCTCTCCTTCTGCCTTCTCACCTCATTGTTTGTCTCCGTTCAGATGCGATTCCACAGAAAATTCTGCTAGAACGAATAATAAGAGCTTTCTAAAGTATAATGTAAATGGCGTTTCAGCTAAGGACTTGTATTGGCGAAAGTCTTGAACAGAAGAGTGGAGAGAATGACGGAAGGTTTTATGAATGTTGTGACATGACCAATAAAATAAGACCATAGCTTAGATATGTAAGCGGGCATATCTTTGTGTTAGTGCCTGTAAATGTGTGCATCAGCTTGTATGTGCGTAGAGAAGTATATCTCTGGAGGCAAGTATGTGAGTAAATTATATTTGTGTCTATATATGTGTATGTATATGAATACACACATACACATGTATACGCATGGATATAAATGTATATAAATGTGTGCATGTTTTTCTGTGTGTGTGCGTGTGTGTGTGTGTGTGTGCGTGTGCGTGCGTGAGTGTGTGTGTGTGTGTGTGTGTGTGCCTTTTCTGAAGTATTTTATGTGTGAGCGTATACGTATATCTATATATATATGTAATGTTGCTTCAAATGTATAGAATATGCGTGCATGTATCTGTGTACGTATATGATAGCTCTATATGTACGTGTGTGTATGTATAACGATTTATATGTGAGTGAGAGGTGAGTAAATGATTGTCTGATAATGTAACGAATGAATACGCATGTTTCAAAATGCCAGAGAGTGAAAGAGAGAGAGGGGGAGAGAGAGAGAGAAGAGAGGGAGAGACAAAATGAGTGAGTAAAAGAGAGAGAAAGAAGGAGTGGAGAGAAAATGAAGGAACAGCAAGCATTTTAATGTGTAATTATATGGAGAAATCAGTTCTGTATATGTGAGGTCGGTTGTGTGAAGGCGTATGTCTTTGTAAATATGAGCTTTTCGATAAGTTTGTATGCTTATGTCTACGTATGCACCTTTCAGGAATTCATGTGTGAATTTGTGCGACAGAATAATTATTTAAAATGCAAGCGTAGATGTATGTTTATGTATGAGAGCACATAAGTGTATATATGTGGGGGCGCGCATATCTATCTATCTATCTATCTATCTATCTATCTATCTATCTATCTATCTATCTATCTATCTATTTATCTGTCTGTCTGTCTGTCTGTCTACCAATCCATCAATTTATTTCCCTCTCTCTCTCTCTCTCTCTCTCTCTCTC
>NC_068996.1:31777465-31778633 GCF_001194135.2 Octopus bimaculoides | reverse complement strand
GTGTGTATGCATGTATGTATGTATGTATATGTATGTATATGTATGTATTATATATATGTATGTATGTGTGTATATATATATATGCGTATGTATGTATGTATATGTATGTATGTATATATATATGTGTATGTACATATGCATGTACGCATGTATGTATGTTTGCATGTATGTATGTAGGTATGTATGTATGTATGTTTGTATGTATGTATGTATAAATGTATATTTATTTATTTATGTGTTTCAGCCAAGTGGCTGCGGTCATGCTGGTGCACCACCGTGTAATTATGTAGGTATGTATGTATGTATGTGTAGTTATGTAGGTATGTATGTATGTATGTATGTATGTATGTATGAATGTATATATGTAGGTATGTATGTATGTATATATGTAGGTATGTAGGTATGTATGTAGGCGCAGATCAATGGATGAGAGTACGTTAATGATTCTATATACATCTGTGTTGTTCAGAGTTTCAATAAAATAAATTGTGTTCGGTTTCGAATAGTATGCACATATACATGTGTACGTTATATTTGTGCGTTGCAATAGTGTGCCCATGAACCACGTCCATTATGGTGTCTAAGTCAGAGTTTGTTGAGATATGTGAGAAGGAAGTAAGGTAGAGAAACGAGGAAGCTCACTATGTTCGAGAAGCAGATTAAGAAAACGATAGAAAGAAGTGTAAGGAGAGTGAATGAAAAGGAGACAGACACAGACTGTGAGACAGGCAAGCAAGCAAGCAAGCAGACATACAGACAGACAGATAAGGGAGAAGAGAGAAGGAAAGTAAATTGAGAATGAAGATTGAACGTAAATCAGGAAAATTTGTTGGAGAAATACTTGGTAATGTATTGTAGAATAAGACTGAAAGAAAATATTCTGTGTGTGAATAATGTGTGAGAGAGAAAGTGGCTGTATCTTAGTGAGATTTTGTTTTAGACAGAGAGACTGGTATATATATATATATATATATATATATATATAGAGAGAGAGAGAGAGAGAGAGAGAGGGGTGAGAGAGAGAGAGAGAAAGAGAGACAGACAGATGAAAAATTTATATATAGGAAAAAGAAATAGAGAAAAACAGAGAGGGGATATATATACAAGTATATATATATATATATATATATACATGTGTATATTGTTGTGTTGTTGGCACCCCGTCGCT
>NC_068996.1:31775029-31776424 GCF_001194135.2 Octopus bimaculoides | reverse complement strand
AATGCATATGTATATACGTACGCACGTATGTATGCATGTATGTACATTTAATTACGTGGCATTATGTAATGCTATTTCCAACAAAGAATAGAGAATTACTATTGGGATTTGGCATGTTCAGTACTTTTGTCTATCAAACTATATATCTTATATATGTCAATGTGTATTTTAATATGTATATGTATGCATGCACAAACACACACGCACATACACACACATATATATATAGATAGATAGATAGATAGATAGATAGATAGATAGATAGATAGATAGATAGATAGATAGATAGATAGATAAATAGATAGATAGATAGATAGATAGATGGATGGATGGATGGATGGATGGATAGATAGACAGACAGACTGACAGACAGACAAATAGACAGGCAAGCAGGCAGGCAGATAGACAGACAGATATACATATGTATATATATCTATGCACATATACATACATACATACATACATACGTACGTACACACACACACACACACACACACACACACACACACACACACACACACACACACACACACACACACACACACACACACACACACGTATATATATATATATATATATATATATATAAAGGATATATACGTGTTTGTGCGTATGATATGTATAGCATATATTTGCGTCTATATAAGTAAAATGTATATACACGTATGTATATATCTATAGTATTCTTATGTATGTGTGTTTGTGTTAAAACTTTGTATGATTTTGCCATGTGGTTGTTTGATTTATTGTTTAATTTATGTTTGTAATTAACTTTTCACTTAAGGCTAGATATACTCAGTTCGGAAGTTTCCACTATTTTCCTATTTGTTCGGTTACAACAGATCGGTGTCTATAAAATAACAATATCTATGTATCTAATTCTTTATAATCTTTTCCCCTAAAGACGGTTCGCTATGAATTCAGCTATATGATTAAGGTCCCTGTAGGCACATAGCTATTTAGGAAGTTTTGAGAACCTTATTGTATAATTACATACGATAACGTTTTGTACGTGAACTGAAGTGTTTCAAAAGTTTAATCGATGTAAGCGTTCGGATATTTTCATAAATTCACCTTTCTTTAAAGATTATTACTAAATCAAATACTCCATAAAATGTATTTTTCAAATTTCAAAGCAAAATGTAGTCATAAAGTTGTTGAATAATTAAAATGTAAATTAAAGTTTCTCTGTCTGTGTCTGTGTTTGTCTCTTTCTCTCTCTCCCTCTCCCTCTCTCTCCCTCTCCCTCTCTCTCTCTCTCTATCTCTTTCTCTCTCTCTCTCTCTCTCTCTCTTTATTTTTCTGTTTAATTAAGTCTACACTTAGGGTGAGATATATATAATTCTGAAATCTCTATTTTCGTTCAATTTTTCTAGCTACAGATCTACGTTTGCC
>NC_068996.1:31771439-31774963 GCF_001194135.2 Octopus bimaculoides | reverse complement strand
GTATGAGAGCAGCAGCGTGTCTTCTGCATACAAGAAATTTTGTCATGAATTCACCTGCATAAGCAAGGCTGTTGTTACATATGCTGGAAGTTTTACGAATAATATCGTGCGTTCTGCTTTGCTGGGAAAGTTGCGGTGCATTTCGAAGTTAAATCGTTGTCGGCGTTGACATATTTTCATATACAACTATTACCTCTGTGTGTGTGTGTGTGTGTGTGTGTGTGTGTGTGTGTGTGGGTGTGTGTGTGTGTGCGTGCGTGCGTGCGTGTGTGCGTGTGTGCGTGCGCAATTTCAGATTATAACATTTCTCAGCCCATAAACGTTTTAAGAGCATCTTGGCATCACGATCTGAAAAGTAATGGCAGAAGAGATGTGCCGTATATGAAAAGCGTCAAGCTGGTTAATATGCTTTCGGTACAGAATCCAAGATTCAGTACCATAAAGCAATGAGGTCAAAATAACCGACTTATATACATCGACTCTTACCCTTAACGATTCTCAATTTCTTTATCCATCTTAGCATCAATGGACACGATGGAACCAATCTTAGTGAAAGAGGAATCAGGTTTTAATGCTTTCCCATCAACTTATACAGTAACGGCAACAGCGGGAGGATGGTCACGAATGGTCACGAATGCTCATAAGAAGTTGTTTAGAATCCATTGCATGTCCCCAAGAATGTGTGCTACACGTGCACAATCGTCTGCGAAGAGTAAATCTCGAACTGTTTGCATTTACGTCTTAGCTTTTGTTTTGAACTGCAATTGATTGAACAGGCCACCACCGGTTTTGAAATCAAACTTTACTTTCTTTAACACCCCACGAACGCCGTTTTTAACATGGCAGAGAAATACAAAGCGGCGCAAGAACACAGCCTTGTTTTGTCCCATTTAAGACTGTGAATGAGTCGGATACTTCCCTGTTAGATCTAACAGATGCCATCATCTCTTGATAGAAGGAAATGATGACATTGAACATCTTTTCGAGAACACCTAGCTTTCTAAGGACAACCCAAAAAGCATCCAGAGTTACGGTGTCAAAAGCTTTAGTTAGATCTACAAAAGTGACCAAAAGGTTTCAGTTGTACTCACGAGCCTTTTCCAGCAGTGGTTTTAGGTTGAAAATCATAACCATTGTGCCTCTACCAGCCCAAAAGCTACACTGAGATTCAGGCAACACTAAGCGGGCAAGGGAATCATTTAGTCTGCTTATGATAATCTTCTAAGGATCTTCCTGGCAACTCACAAACGGGAGATAATTCAATATTTTTCTTGCTGTCTTGAAGGGTTCTCACATGCCAAGGTGCAATAAAAAGGTTTCTTCTTTTCAATTTGCTTAATTTTCTGGTGCAAGTTTGCAATGCGAGTAAGCAATTTTTAGGTCGCATTTCTTGACCCCCTCCTCCATAGCAAGAATGCAATGCCATCATAAACAAGGCAGCTTTATTATGAAAGGAGGACCTATATGCGAAGTTCAAGTTAAGTACTTTCAGCGACATCCTTCAACTGTTCCTGTCGCTATCACTTCATCGTCATACATACATACATATAAGGGTAAAGGTGTAAAAGAATCCCATCAGTCGTGACTGGCCATGGGATTGCACCTAGAAAGTTACCCTCCGAGGTACAAGTCCAGGCAAGGATGCTTATGGAAGACCAGCAGTCGCCCATGCATACCAGCTCCCCACCTCTCTATGCCACCAATGTTATCCAAGGGAAAGGCAAAGTCTGATACAGCTTGGCACTAGTGACATCCCAACTCATTTCTACAGCTGAGTGAACTGGAGCAACATGAAATAAACTGACAATGAACACAACACAGAGTCTGGACCGGGAATCGAACTCACTATCTCATGATTGTGAGCGTCATGCTCTAATCACAGAACCATGCGCCTTCACCATGTCGCACGTTATTTTTGCTCGGTCGGCCACTCCACCGCACAGCTTTCGGCCTTACTCTACACCAAGGATCCAACACCAGACTTCGCCTTGAACAGCGCTGCATTTTTACTCCCCGTGCTCATATTCTACTCGGACTCAACATGACACCCCCTCCTTCCAGTGACATCCTTATTAAACAACATTTTTATATCATTTGTTTTATTTTTATTTATTTTTTTTTTTCATTTCTAATTTATATTTTCAAGTTTTATTCTTCAGTTTCTGTCCATCTCACACACACCAATACACATAGCATAAACCACCCCAACATGATATATAGACACGTAACGCTTAGACATACACGTTGACTTATCCTAATGTGTACAAATGGAATCCTACACTCACATACAAAACGCACACATACGAGCCAACAGACATACACACACACATATAAACATGCATATATATACATACACACACACGCCCTCACATACCCTCATACGCATACACTCATATGCACACTCAAATGCACATACACATACACTCACACACTCATACGCAAGCACACATACTCATAGAGACACGCACCCACACACAGAGATATATATTCATATATATATATATATACACACACATATATACATACACACACATAGATAGATAGATAGATAGATAGATAGATAGATAGATAGATAGATAGACACACGCACCCATACGTACATAACACACACACACTATATATATGTATTTATTTATTTATTTATTTATGTGTTTTAGCCAAGTGGCATGCGGTCATGTATGTGTATATATATATATATATATATGTACGTATGTATAGTTATTGTTTATGGCAACTTTAATGTGCTTGTCGTCTAAGAGACGAGGATACTCTCATTTAACCTCAGGAAGACATCTCCTCCAACTGGTTTATTCAGAGCAAATCTACCACTCGAAATTTATTGCAAGCGGGATATACGTCCTGCCAACCTTGTTCCGAGACCACTAGACCACGTGATTTCAATCTGTATTGGATCGCCTCGGTGATTGGTACTCGCTTACAGGATATAGCAGCAGTTTTACCTCGGTGGCAATATATAGAAAATACAGTGTCATACAATCATTGATTTTGTAACTAGAAAACTAGTCGTTAGACAATATCTGTTCGAGACGGCAGAGAACAGCCACATTAAAGTGCACATTAATCCTACCTTTTGGTTAGCATACTGCTTCTATCTCGAACAGAGGTTTTCTAACGAACTAGTTTCCTAATTACAAAATCAGTGATTGAATAGTACTGTATTAAGCATATATTGCAAGCGAGGTTAAACTACTGCCATGCCAGGCAAACGAGTACCAAACATTGAGGAGATCTAATACTAATCGAAACGACGTGGGCTGGTGGTCTTGAAGCTAGTAGAGCATGAGTTATCTCCTGCTTGCAATAAATATCGAGTGTGAATAAACAAGCTGGAGGAGATGTCTTCCTGGGGTTATATGCCAGGATCGTCGTCTCTTAGAGGACAGTCACATCAAAGTGGCCAAAAGCGATACTTGTTTCGTATACTGCTTCTATTTCGAACAGAGATTTTCTAACGGACTACTTCCCCCTCCCTCTCTCTCTCTCTCTCTCTCTCTCTCTCTCTC
>NC_068996.1:31768903-31770817 GCF_001194135.2 Octopus bimaculoides | reverse complement strand
TGTGTGTGTGTGTGTGTGTGTGTGTGTGTTTAGAGAGAGAGGGGGGGTAGACAGAACCATCCACCCATCCATGCACACACATGTGTGTATTTTTGTGTGTATGTGCGTATGTATGTATGCATTTATGCATGTATGTATGTAAATATGTATGCATGCATATATGTATTAAAAGTAATAGCTGTTAAATGGTAAGAGTGCAGGATGAAAACTGGATATCAGGAAGACAGAGCGGGAGAAGATTAAGAGAAAAGACAAAATTAGAATGAATTAACGTGTTGAAAGACAGAGTGAGAGAGAGAGAGAGAGAGAGAGAGAGAGAGAGAGAGAGAGAGAGAGAGAGAGAGAGAGAGAGAGAGAGAGGGAGAGAGAGAGACAGAGACAGAGACAGAGAGACAGAGACAGAGACAGAGAGAAACGGACAGACAGAGACGGTGAGAGAAGTCATAATTGTAGAGATAGTAAATGAACACATGGAAAAAGAGAGACATGAGTGAATATACGCACACACACATACACACGCGGAAACACACACACACACACATGAAACAGAGAGCAGTAAGAGCATAAAGGTTAGAAGAGGTAGATAATCGTTGAAGCAGTATAACTAATTAAGAGAAAGATAGCGGAGAAATGAAAGGTTTAAAAAGGTACGGAGAGAGAGAGAGAGAGAAAGAGGGGGAGAAAGAGGGAGAGACAAAGAGAGGGAGAGATAGAGAGAGAGAGGGAGAGAGAGCGAAAGAGAGGGAGAGAGAGACAAAGAGAGGGAGAGACAAAGAGAGGGAGAGAGAGAGAGAGAGAGAAAGAGAGAGAAAGAGAGAGAAAGAGAGGGAGAGACAAAGAGAGGGAGAGACAAAGAGAGGGCGAGACAAAGAGAGGGAGAGAGATAGAGAGAGAGGGAGAGAGAGACAAAGAGAGGGAGAGACAAAGAGAGGGGGAAAGAGAGGGGGAAAGAGAGAGAGAGAGCGAAAGAGAGGGAGAGACAAAGAGAGGGAGATATAGAGAGACAGACAGACAGATAGAGACAGATAGACAGACAGACAGGGACAGACAGACAGACAGACACACAAAGACAGATAGACAGAGGAGAGAGAGAGAGAGAGAGAGAGAGAGAGAAAGAGAACTTGAGGGAAAGAATGAGGGAGAGAGAGAGAGAGAGATGTAGAACAGGGAAGGAATTTAAAAAAATAATAATAATAAAAGAAGAATTTTGGTGAGATCTTTTGCGTAGCGTAAAAAGAAGCAGGTTGAGACTGTGACGGCAGGTCGGACAGGCAGCTGCAGACAAGGCGAGAGCCGGTGACAGTAGGTGCCGGTGTTGGTTAGGGTTAGCTGTGGAGGTGCGTGATAATGAAAGAGGTGGGTTAGGGTAAGTAAGAGGCATGATGGCGATAAAAGGTGAAGAAAGTAACAAAAATAAAAGGGTGTTTGGTGTGGTAGTAGCGGCGGTGTAGGTGATGGTGATAGTGATGATGGCTGCGTTGGAGAATGAAGACGAACGGAAAGAAAGGGGAGATGGATAAGGGTGGTGGTAAAGGGATGGTGTAACTAATGATGGTGACTGTGATTATGATGGTGGTGATGGAGGAAACGACGGTAGGGGCAATGATGATGATGTCGGTAGTGATGGTGGTGGTGATGGTTATCATGGTAATGATGTCTGTGGTGCTAATGATGGTAATGGTGAGGGTATGGTTGAGATAGATGCTAGTGGGCGTGAAGGAGGCGGTAGTTTGGGGTGGGTGTATCCTTACTAGCTTGAGCTGTGTTTGGGATTGGAACTGTGTTGGGGTTGGTAGGAGAGTTAAAAACTTGATTTAATTCATTAGCAGGCTGCGAATGTTTTCGTTTTGTCGACGTTGGAAAGGGTTGGGAGGGAGGTGGGAAGGGTGGTTGTATGTAGTAAGTGTAGTGAGG
>NC_068996.1:31767369-31768291 GCF_001194135.2 Octopus bimaculoides | reverse complement strand
ATATATATGAAATATATACACACACATACACACACTCTCACACACACACATACACACACACACACACACACACAGTGTGTGAGAGAGGGGGGAAGGGAGAGAGAGAAAGCAGTGGGCACAAAAAGAAGACAATACGGGAGGGATAAGTTTTAGAAAATGAACAGAGAGTGAGGGAGAAATGACTTGACATAAGGCCCGATAAAAATTTAAAAAATGACGAAACGTAAGACGCCTCGAATTTTCTTCTGTACTTTCTCTTTCTCTCCCTCTATTTTATCATCTATTATCACACGACACCCTCTCTCTTTCGTTACACAAACCTCACAACTTAACAAAACTCAGTACATCCAACCACAATCATCATTCTCGAATGCCCGGCCATCAATCTCTCTTTTTTTTTTCCACATTATGACCAAACAAGCCCTCGGTTAAATTTCAAGTGCATACGTTCATTCCGTCTGGTGTCTTGGCAATGGGAACGTAAAGAACTGTAGCAAAATAGAAATGTAAGCGAATTGAGTTAAAGAGAAACAGTGAGAAAGCCGGCGAGAAAAAATATTGGAGAGCGGGACAGAAACGGGATTTGAGAATGACAGAGAAATGGGACGAGACAAGTTTACTATTAAACAGGTGCCCAACCCACATCTGACAATTTTCTTCCGGACAGCAGTCACTGCGTGGCATTTTACACGCTGCATGTCTTCAGTGAAGAGAGAAAGGAGTGCGTTAAAAGGGAGGATGCTATCACACCCACATATACGTTTCTTTGTGTGAAACTTTATATATACTCGTATATGTCTAATTGTACGCGCAAACATTTACAAACACACGCGCACAGAGTTATAGCTTATGTGTTTCTGTGCTTCTGTTTATACACACACACACACATACACATAGATGTATACATACATACATATATATA
>NC_068996.1:31764652-31767284 GCF_001194135.2 Octopus bimaculoides | reverse complement strand
TATATATATATATATATATATATATTTATACACACAGACACATATATATATATACTAACTTATGTGTAGTTATATATATAGACATAAATATACATTTATACTCATACAGACGTATATGTATATATTTATGTATATTTATATATATATGCGCGCACAAACAAGCGCTTAACATATTCTCACACATGTGTGTATGCGTGCGCGCGTACATACACACACGCACACACACTCACGCAGCACACACTCACACACACACACACACGTATTCATGTTAAATATTTAAACTTCATATCTTCGAGACTGCGAATAGCAAGTGATTAATGGAAGTATTCGTTGGAAACGTGACTCCACTTTGCTAGCTAATATTTTGTTCCAGTTATAGAGAAGCCACTTATTTTATCGACTTCGAAAGGATGGAAGTAAGTGCGATTGAACCCATACACACATTTTTATATATCTATATACGCACCTATCTACCTATGCCCCAATCTACCTATCTGGATACATAAGTATGCATTTATCAACCTACAAAATTTTATACTTATATGCAACCACACAAACATGCATGAAGGGTTTCTGTCATTCAATGTTGTTTATGCATCTGTACATGCATGTGCAGGCGTAGAAAGAGTGTTTTGAAAAGACCAATAGTAACTTATCCAAGCAAGTTTTCCCTTTCCAGCTCGCTAATGCTTATCAAAGGATAATGCAGTTCATTATAGCTTACCATCAACGGTGTCTCAGGAGTTGCTGTCAGAATGCAATGATTTGGAAAGCATACGACGTCAAAATATCTTGCCCAGCACTCGAATAGCTTCACCAGTGTAATGCGATTTTTATTCAATTATCGGTCTCGAATAGATAAAAGACAGCGTTCACCTCGACGAAATTTAAGCACTAAGCGCAGAAAATTGAAGCAAAATCCTCGGAAGTTTTGAATCTAAATCTCTAACAACTCTGCGAATTCGCCACCTGGAAATTCAAACATAAATATATACATACATATGTATACACGCGCATACAAACCGCACGCGCGTACTCACTCTCGTAAAGTCACACTTAGTGCTGTCGGTGCCCGGGTCGTCGACGATTAAACTGGCAATCCTAAAAAAACAGCTTCGTAAAGGGAATGGTTTTCGTTAGACACCCTGCTGGACGAAAGCAGCTGGAAGTGAGAGACGCCAGTCTTTGTTTAGACATCTCTACAGGAGGAGGAAAAGCCGGAACGTCATTTACTAGCTGGTTTCTGGACTACATGGCTTTGTAGATGGGGATCTTAGCGGTGCCGTGCAAGCTGTTATTGATTTTAAAATACACATGTATACAGCCACACACACACACACATATATATATACATATATATATATATATATATATCCTATTTCTCTCTTCTATTTTTTCTCTTGTCAAAGAAAATATTTCTCCAGCGTTCGCTATTTTACCCTCGTTATGGTCTTAAGACCCTCCATATTTTCGTTTGGTTTCCTTGTATGTCTCTACTGTCCTGTTTTTGTTCCCAACTTTGACCCTCCATAAATCCCAAATTTTATTTTGGTTTTTATTGGAGCAACTGTCTTCGAAGACTCATATAGTCGTTCAATGCTCGAAATGTGGATTAGAAAGACAGCCGACGACTGATGAAGCGTATTGAACTCATTTGTCTTCGTATTTTATGTTGTTTACTGTTGGTGATGTCCTGTACCCATATAGGCATAGGTATATACACACACACACGGGCACGCGCGCGCATAGTCTGATCAATAAGTATCCAGACTGTTGCCATAGTAACGAAGCTAAAGCACGCAGCATAAAGCCGCTTGGTCCAAATTGACCTTGAACTCTGCTGTGCATATGCACTAAGTTTTAATGATCTAGCTTACTTCTACTATTTGCAGCAGTGATTGGTATGTAGCATGTGATTGTCGGATTAATCATAACAGAGAAAGTTGAGCAGAGAATCTGCATCAAATTTTGTGAAAAGCGTGTCGATACTTTTGCAAAGGCATACGCAAAGTTTTCAAAAAGTTTTCATCGTTCTCACTACAATGAAGGAGATCTTGTGCATGTGAAACCCGAGTGTCTGAAAGCAGTTTTGACTCAAACTTGGCTGATACACTCTCATGCCCAAATCTTCGGGGATAATGGTCTGAACTGAACCATAACTAATCTGCACATACTCTGACAACTCACGAATGGTGATTCGACGATTTTCCCTCACAGCTACACACACATCTACGAGATTTTTCTCAGTTCTTCTGGTTGCGGTTCTCCCAGAACGTTCGTCAATATCGACAATTTTCGACCATCTTAGAAACACCTGAACCACTTATATACTTGTGTGCAGCTCATACACTCGCCACATACTTTCTGCCACTTTACGTAGGCCTTTGAGCAGGTATCGCCATGCCAACTTTCTCTGTCATGGTAAATGCGACGATAACGGACTACGCACCTTCCTACTAAGCACTGCTGTAAACAGCGGAAGTAAGCTAGGACGTTAAAAGTTAGTGCACATGCACAGGTGAATCTGTGCCAAGCAGCTTCAGTTTGCGTGCTTTAGCTTTATTACTATGGCAAAAGTCAGGGTAATTATTGTTCAGACTTCGTATATATATATATATATATATATATATAT
>NC_068996.1:31755298-31758749 GCF_001194135.2 Octopus bimaculoides | reverse complement strand
GCTGATTACTACCTAGCTCAGATACCAGGAAACCCCAAAATGGCTGAAGTCCAAAAGATAGTGCTCATGGGAACTGCCCATATCCTACGTAAAATACTGTCTATGTGATCTCAAATTTTAAAGCAAACATAATTTTCTTATGGTTTCTTAAACATTCACTTGAACAAAACTGTACAAATCCAAATATATGGTACCCTAGGCATAACACCTACATGAACTTCTAACTTGTTGTCTCTTGAGGTCTCTGGGTGAGACTTGGATCCAACTTGTACAAATGCAAAACAAAAGTCAAACATAAAATAATAATAATAATAGTAATAATAATAATAATAATATTTAGTGGTGCTCTTACTGGTGATGCTGCTACAGGGTTAAAATGCAGTTTAGAGTAATGTAAAATCGCTACTTTGGTCATCTAGGTTACTGTCGCTTTGAAACTTTCTGACATCAAAGTTATGACTTTATTATGGTAGAAAGCCTTTCATCTGATGATTTGATGCAGTAAGACCGGCTAACTTTCTTATTGTGTATTATTTACCTCATGTATCTACATTAGATCCATCTACCTTGTGGATGTCGTTGAAGTCATAGGATACAATATTCAAAGTTAGAATCATGAATCGTAGTTATTTCTTTGCGTCATTGTTTTAATTTGTATGAAATTATGAAATATTACTGATATGGAAATGTCTGTCAATTCTAATAGCTTTCATATTGGGATGAATACTGATACAGGAAACACGTCGTAAACAACTCATTCATTGTATGAAGAAAACTTTGAAGTTATATTCACTAGTCCTGAGTTTCATGTTACAAGTTTTATCATATGATATATCTCAAGCTTCCCTAGTTACCTGTAGCATTCCTCGTCAGATATCAAAACACAGACCATTCATAAATATGTTTCCCAGCTAGCTCATGGTTTTCCTTCGTGATACAGTTAGGTAGATATATTTATCCTATCCAAATTTTGTCCTTTTAAGAGTCTAACCAGGTTAACTGTTTTCGTCATACCATTCATATTTTTAACTTCTGCTTTTGGGTTGTTTATAAAACAGGTATGAGTTAAGTTATTATTGCTGTTTTCCTGTGAGTCAATCGTAGAATCTTCAGATTTCTTCCTCAAATAGTAAAAAAAGTGTTCAATGCTAATATAAACATCATTACTGAGAGACTGTCTTGTATACTATATAATTTATGCAACATTATCTTATCAGTTACCGCATAGTTATGTCTTGTATTTAACTTCATTTTGGCGATCCACTCGAAGCCAATGTAATTTTAAGGCTTGATTAAAGTCTCTGTACTTCTAGCATGCCGAAGAGCCTCTAGCATCAAGGGGCATCATTCAGGTTAAAAACGTAATCCTTATTTTGCACTCGCTCCTCCGACATCACAGTTGCTCAGCACATAAGAATTTGTTCTCAGTTACAGTCAGTAATTCAGGAAGAATAACTCCAGATATACTGTTTACATTTTATACATGAAATTCTGACAAAACATTCGCCGGCAAATTTCTGTAATATGAGTGGCTCTGATATTTTTAGAATTAGATTAAGTTTTGCCTGTGCCAACTACATCTGAAAGAAGATCAGTTCTTTTCAATTTCTTTCTCTTTTTGTGCTAGTTAATCAACATCAAATTCTGTTCCTAAAGTTTTCCTTTTCGGAAGATTTTTCTCTCATAGTCTGGAGGTTATCACTTCATATTGCATATCGTTTTGTGCATTGTTGGGAGAATACTTCCTTTAAAGTTCATGTAACTACAACGAATTCTAGTTAAATTTCTTTTTCTTACTACAGATATTTTCCCAGTATCTTTCAGTCAAACTTCTCACACTTTTGTTGACTATCTGCTCATCTACTTGTAGATATTGTTTTCTATTTTTACTTGCTAAGTCCGGAGCAACGGACAATGTCCATGACCTTTCAAGATTCTCCAACATTAATCAGTTTAAACAGCTAATGTTTCAGTTAAACTGTTGCAGGTGAATACTTGCATGAAAGACATGGCTAGGGAAAAGATTCCAGAGGTTGGATGCTCTGAGAAGGAAGGACTGAGGTAGTGGCTAGTGTGGTACCGAGGGTGGGAGTGGAAGGAACATGAAAAACCAGAGGTATAGATACGAGTGAGTCACGAAGTGACTTAGGGGTGGAGGAGCGAAGATTTTATAATAGTGATAGAAAAGACAGAATGAGAAAACTGTGGAGCCAGGGACGAGAGTGAAACACTTAGTGACTGAATGTATCTCTGGATGCGATGCAGGATACCTGTGTATGTAGTAGCAGCAGTGTTCGACGTATGGGAATATTACTCCATTGTTGGCCTTATTGAGGTCTCTCACTGTTCCACTTACCTTTAAAAGACATACATGGTGGAATTTTTCTGTATGAGTAATGTTAAAAGATTTTTTTCTGCTGTTAAAAGCAATAAGTTTGGCATATACAATTGAAGGTTGCTTTCAAGGCGTCCATTTAAGGAATCAATGCAAGTTTTATAGATGGTTAGAGATTAATAAAGTGTTATATCATTTGTATAAGGGTGGTATTTGTTGTATTCAGTTGGAAGGAAGTCATTGATGTTTAGAAAGAAGAGATAAAGGTTAAAACAGAATTCGTTGGGGTGGGTGCATTTGATTAAGAATTGGACAGAGGTCTACCAACGCACGCCGAGACAGTCTGATCTGATAGAAAGCTATATAACTCAACTTCAAATTTTGAGTAGTTACTTTTCTCCCTCTTTTTCGCCGTTACATGCTTTATATATCTTTCCCCATCTCCCTTAATTTCTCATTAATTGCAAGGATTTTTCTTATTGGAAGGAATTGGTTTCTTATAACGAAGTGAATTTCATTGCTGGAATGAAGATAAAAACATTAATTGCAATGTTTTGAACTTTAGAAAAGTGTTTAGATATTATTATTGTTCGGTTTAGAGAATGTATATATAAGGTCTAAGTCAACTCGTAAAATCCAATAGTCTTTAAAATATTTTAAAGACTATTGGATTTTACTCATAAGGTACTGGAATCTTATATGTATACCATTCTGCCTACATAAAGGATTTACAAATGCAATATCCCTGCATATCTCATCTATTTTCGTTCCTCCAATTCACTCTCTATTTCCTAACTTATCTAAATTAACTATTGCATAATTATCTTCTTACACCCTCTCCGATGAAGGGATATAATAAATATCCTGGAAACAGCTGTAAGACATATTTATAAATGTTCTAAAATCTACACAGCCTTGGTTTTTTATCTCATTACAAAAAGTAAGTCCTTGTATTCACACGCTGATATATGACCTACGTTGGACCCCTTATTCGCATAATCACCGAACCTGGAGCCTAACTATGGTCTATCCATAGCACTTACTCAACATTACCTGACACCTATGGGTCTCATTGACACCACTACCACTCATAACCTCTCTCTCTCTCTCTCTCTC
>NC_068996.1:31751612-31754652 GCF_001194135.2 Octopus bimaculoides | reverse complement strand
GTGTGTGTGTGTGTGTGTGTGTGTGTGTGTGTGTGTGTGTGTGAAAAAGTAGAGACAAAGGAAAAAAGGCGACAAAATGTAAAGGAGAAACAAGGAAAATGAAAGGTAGGATTGATAGACATAGCTAAGAGAGTGAGATATAAAGAATCGGAGATAGGGAGATACTTTTGAAGAGTGAAATAGAGTAAGAGAGTGAAAGAGTATGTTTAAATCTAAAGAAATCAGCATCACAAAAGCTAAAATAGACAAAGAGAAAGCTACAGAAAGAATTAAAAGAGAAACTGACAGATAGAAAGATACCGGGAGCAAGACAAGTCAATATATGATAGATAAAACAAGAGAGAGAGAGAGAGAGAGAGAGGGGGGGAGGGATGGATGTATGCAAAAGAGATAAAGACATTGAGTCAGGGGGATAGACAGAGAAAAGGAAAATGTATCAATGAGAAAGAGAGTAAGAAAGACATTTATTTCGGACAAGGAAGATTACTCAAGAAGCGAAAGCTTAATTTAATGACACCATTAATAGAAAATTAGTTAACGATTTAACCCAATCATCAAAAAGATGATATTGGTACAAATAAATTGTGTTGAGAAGAGGCTAAAGTAGAAGCAATGAAAGTTGAAAGAGAGGGAGAGAGCGACTGAGATAGGGAGAAGTGAGAAAAAGAGGTCCTCGTATGAATGGATGTATATTTATTTTGTGAATATAAATGTAAATGTGCATGTGTATATATGTATGTTGTACGTTGTGATGCAATCTAGTGTTAGATAATGCTCGTAGCATAACAGTATAAAATAAAATGCGGTGCTAAAGTAGAAACAGTGATAGGTAAATATTTCTAGCTATGTATGGGTTCAGCTTTCAGGGGATGGGTTGGATTTATGGCAATTACAGTCACCAGCAAGATTACTAAAATTAGAATAATTATAGAGTTGATGATATTGTTTATGAGATGTCGTCCTTCATATCATCGTCATCATCATCATCGTCGTCGTCATCATCATCATCATCATCATCATCATCATCCACAACAACAACGTAAGCGTGATAGGCACTTGGTTATGTCGTGAATGATGATGGTCACTATAATGACGGAGACAATAATGGTGATAGTGGCAATGCTGCTGTTACTGCTGCTGCTGCTGCTGCTGCTGCTGCTATTGGGAGTGATCTTTTTGAGGCGGGGGTTGATGAGGGTGATCCAGTAAATGAAAATGTAATCATAAGAAAATCTAATTGTAAATCCCGGAAATTATTTTAGGAAAATTACTTCAGTTGTGGTTCACTGAACATTTCTCATCACCGTAGGAGGGAGGAGGAGTTAGAAAAGAAGCAGTAGTCGTATGCGTAGAGGTAGAAGGATGAGGAGGAGGTGGTAAAGGAGGATGGGGTTGGGTTGAATTGTTATTGTGACGGAGACAGGGGTGAAGACAATTGTCTTTTTGGTTCATTTCAAGTGCTGTAGGTGTTGGTTGTTAATTTGGCCAGTGAATAACTCCCTCGCAACATAATTATATAAATATGTGTATTTACACATACACATATACGCACATACATGTATACATTCGTGCGTTTGTGTGTACGTATCTGTGTGTGAGTGTGTGCAGACACGTGGTTTTCCATCGAAGTTTAATCTAAACAGCAAGGCATTGGACTTTGGTGTAAATTAGATTTCTTGTTTTGAAGATGATTTAATTTCATTTACCTTGATGCTGATAAATAGCAGAAAATGTAATAAACAAGGTCAATGATTTTGACCTTAATATTTCTGACCTTCGTTTGACAAACCAATATTCGAGAGAAGTATCAGAAGTTGCTATGAAAATATTTTCAGTATTAATAAGAATATGTTTGGAGTGTTTTTGTTGCTGCTGTTGTCGCTTACTGCAGTGGAAAAGGAGGGAGAAAGAAAAAGAATATGTAAATTAACACTAGAATGAGTTTGTTTTTGTCTCCTGTCAGTGCAACAATTAACCTTAAGGACAAATTCAGCCAGACAAATCTAATGTTTTAAACGTTTTCGAAATAGGCTTCGGATTTTCTAGGTGAAGTTGCTTTTGTTAAGTAGGCCCGGTTAGACATCCTTTAGCAAACCCATGTCCCGTTGACAATTAACCGAAAGATTAGTTGCAATTAAAAAAAGTAAAGTGACTTTGCGTCATACATTGAATATGTGAATTGAAGGTAATGGTTGGAAAGCCAAACTTGAGGTATACTTCGATTTTTAGTGCACTTAATCCTTTTGCCTGAATATTCCAAATATAGTCATTAATCTGGAGAGGAATGAACTCCACATTCATATAAATATATGAAACAAAAGTTTCCAATAACTCTTATGCAAACAATTACGATGTAGTTGTGTTTAAATTCGTATCTTTTAAAATGTATCTGTTACAACACGAATGTAGACTGCAGCTTTTCAGTTGTAATCTTAGAATCTTCTTGAGACATTCAATGGAGTTCTGTTCCCATTTGTGACACGGTACTGTTGTTATACATACAAGTATCCTGGATCACATATCATTTGACGCCATAAATGTGCTGTCTTTTTCTTCGGTTCCTAGACAAACTTCTGCTCTTTGGAGCACGATCACCTTATACCACCTTCACTCAAGCACTCCCGTCTGATACAATTCAATTCCTCTCAATACCCATATTGATACTACATCAGGCCTCTCACTAAACTTTATGCCTAATCTCATCCTTAAAACCAATCCAATAAAAACAATATCGCTTATTTTAGTACCATTCAGAGCGACAAAGGACAAACGTTATTATCGTTCCGATTGACAAACAGAAGAATCAGTTATTAGTATTCTATACAGTTCTTTATTTAAGAGATGAGGAATTCTTTTACATTTTGCGGATATTTGTCCTCATCTTGTTTCTTGTTGACACAATGTTTCGGCTGATATACCCGCCAGCCTTCATCAGGTGTCTTGGGAAAATTTCGAACCTGGGTTCTGATTCCTAAGGTATTTTTTATGTTATTATTATTATTATTATTATTATTATTATTATTCAGGTCACTGCCTGGAA
>NC_068996.1:31750895-31751602 GCF_001194135.2 Octopus bimaculoides | reverse complement strand
ACAACAACAGCAACATAAAAAAAAACTTAGGAATGAGAACCCAGGTTCGAAATTTCCCCAAGATACCTGATGAAAGCTGGAGGGTGTATAAGCCGAAACGTTGTGTTAACAACAAAGATGAGGACAAATATCCGTCAAATGTAAATAATGTAAATAATGGTGTATTCTATAACCTGAATTTTCTATTTATAGCAAAGATACTGCACACAAGTGCATGCATAAGTACATACATACACCAAGAAATAGGGAGAGGAAGAAGAAAGACAGAACGTGTACACTACGTAAATGCATGAATATTTACAAACAGATACCTGCTTATATGTATGCATACATACATTTTGTCCCTAGCTATAAATAGATGCTACGGGATAGAACTCATCTCTGATTTAAATAGTGGTAGCATCGTAAAAATAAACGAATGTTCTCTCATTTTATTATTTCTTTCTCATTATAACCCTGTTCGTTTAGAATGTAATGAAAGCCTGAGCTATGCAACTCCATTTTCAATTCTCTCCCCATTCGATGTGAAAATGTAATGGTAAACGCGTATCTATTATAATTCTCTGTTATGTCTCAAGCTACTGCTATCTAGCACCTTCGGATGATCTCTACTCAACCGCTACACAACAGCTACTCAACTGCTACTCAACACTCCTACCACGGCCAGACTACTTCTATTTGTATGTCTTGGGAGGTCCTACTTCTTC
>NC_068996.1:31748866-31750721 GCF_001194135.2 Octopus bimaculoides | reverse complement strand
GGGGGGGGGGGTCGACACAACATTCTCACAACACAAATACAATTACTAATTTTAATACGTGTGAGCGCGCGTCTGTGTGTGTGTGTGTGTGTGTGTGTGTATCGCTTGTACTTCATGCAATTATTGATTGTATTGCAAAACCTATATTAATTTTTTAAATTTTTTTTTTTAGAAATTAATTATTTGAGTATGTAGGTTTGCATATCAAACAGATGTATAAACAAGTATTAAAAAATGTACATGCCACGGCGGTGCATCAGCATGGCCGCAGCTCTAAGCTGAAACTATAATAAAAAATAAAGAAATGCCGTTCTAATAACACTGAAAACGTAACATCACGCACATATGTCAATATCACAATATTTCTACAGCCAAGCAGACGTGATCCCTCTTTGGTATATAATTTGACGTTTATTCAAGACCGAGTTTGGAAATACATACAATAAATGACATATATGGTCTATGACGATTTAGATAATATTTACTCCACCTTCACTTCAATACTCAATATGCAACCTGTGTTCCATTGAAAATAAACCAGAATAAAATGCAAACTACTCACAGAAGCAAATCATATAAAGCCAAAATTTTCTTGACATGATGCCCTGTTTCATAGCTATTACGTTTTGTTGTTTTATTCAGAGATAAGATTAAGCAGCGGGCTTAGAACACAAGCAACGTTACCGTTTTTACATCGGCATTTTGTAAATTTTCAGTAAAGATTTATTAACAGCTTGTACTTCAACGCAGGCTCAGAAGGAAATAGTTCAGTGTTACCTAACGGTAGACAGAACAATACAATACAGTAAGTTAGATACCTTCTACCTTCATTGATGAATTGATCTTAGATGTCCTCTTCAGCTAATTATAACAGTATTGATATCGATTCTATCCAATTCTATGAGATAGCTTACGATATATATCATCTAATTAATTCCTTCGGAAGAGTTTTCGATTAATAGATTTAAATACACAGACACACACGCACGCACACACACACGCACACACACACACACACACACACACACATACACACAACACACACAACACACATACCACACATACCACACGCATATACTCACACACACACGCATACCTCATTTTGTTAAACAGTTCAATATTTAAAAACATCATTAATGATATTAATTTTAATGCAGTTACAGATTTCATAAGTACTCAAAAGTATATGTTACATTTCAATTTCAACCAAACATATGCTTTCCCAAAATATTAAATCTATTTTTAAGGAAACATGAGTGAGAAAATATTTTAAAGTTGTATGCGTACGTGCGTGTATCGTTGTGTATATAAATAATTTAGGTCCAGCTGATTTATGTCAACAACTTTAATAGTAATTCTACAATTTCTTATTCTCTTATTGGATATGTTGACTAAGCACAAAATACTGAAGTATGAGAACTATCAAATTCATAACATTGAAGTGGATTCTATTGTAGTGATAACGATGATGAATCTAGAATAGAGCGATGATATACGTTTAATTTTTTTAACAATCACACGGGTATTCATAATTCTTTTGTCTGCCCAAGTTTATTCTTACAAAATCCAACTGATTTCTGTCAGAAACTAAATATCAACATGAATACCTGCGATTACATTTATACACTTCAACTTTTAGAAGACAATATATTTTATAACACCGCTCCAGTATATTAAAATTTTCCATTAACACCATTTATGTATGTATATGTGTCAGTGTCTTTTATGCATGAATACATATTCAGAATCACACACACACACACATGCACACACACACACACACACATGCACACACACACACACACACGCACGCACACACACGCACGCACGCACACACACACGCACGCACGCACAC
>NC_068996.1:31747313-31748788 GCF_001194135.2 Octopus bimaculoides | reverse complement strand
TGTACATCTATTTTTATTTCATTTCAAGATTTCCAAATAATAATAATAATAATAATAATAATAATAATAATAATAATAATGAATCATGCTAATAATAAGAAAAATAAGGAAATAGAGGCACGACCAAGCTGGAAGTTTTACACTGGAAGAAATGGGGATTTGAAGGTGGAAACACATTGTACAATCATCGAGTCGAATGAGTACTGGAGTCTGAAAAACGTAAGATTTTGTGGGACTTTCCTATTCAAACGGACAATAAGTCAGAAAATAATAGACCAGACATAACGATTATATATATAAGGAAAAGCGAAGTTGCTTACTTATCGACCCATCATGCCCGTTTGATTCCAGGATCGTAAAGAAAGAGGAAGAAAAAACAAAAATACAATCCCTTAAAATTTGAAATAAGAAGAATCTGGCGCATGCGAACAGTAAAGGTCGTACCTATAGTAATTGGTACATTGGGAACAGTAAGCCAATGTACAAACAAATGGCTGAAGGAGATTAGAATAGATTGCCCGGTAGAGCTCCTACAGGAAGTTTGTCTCTTAACAAGGATTATCAGGAGGGTTTTAAACACTTGAAAGACTGCTGAAGACTTATGGATACCTAAAGTTACAGGTAGTAACCCGCTACCCACATAAATCCTACCAGGAATAAGACCGAACTTGAGCCAAACCAAGATACTAATATATGTGTGGTGTGTATGTATATATACGAGTATTCCAGTTGATCCCATCAACGGAATAGGTTACACGTGAAATTAAGCTGCTAATAGCTGAGCTCTACAGACACACATACCGTTAATGTACTTCTCGGAGAGACTTAGCATGACACATTGAGTGTGACAAGTCTGGCCTATTGAACTAATGTACAGCTCACTTTTGCCAGTTGCATAGAGTAGTGCAACGTGAAATAAGGTGTCTTGCTCAAGGACACCACACGCCGACGGGAATCGAACTCACGAACTTACGATCGTGAGCCGAATACGCTAGCCACTAAACCACGCGATTCCATACACACGCGCGCGCGCACACACACACACACACGCACACACACACACATGCACACACACACATATTATTTAATGGATATAATACATGTTTTGATGTGCTACTAATAGTTTCATATGTTGCAAACACCTCAGGCATATTCATCAGGCACAAACCACATATCATAATGAACTGAAAATTGAATAACAGAAGGAAAGCGAACAGTTGAGAAAGTAACATATTTAAAAGGTGGAAGGTTAAAAAACGGAAAACGAAAAACGGAGAACCATCTACGTTTTCTATATGCTTCCTTCTTAATATATGAAACTATTAGTTGCACTTAAAGACATGTATTGCGTCTATTAAGTAATATTTATCTCTCACCCGATGGAGTATTTTCTTCGTTGATTTTTATCACGGAAAAGTACATGTTATACGCACGCACACACGCACGCACACACGCACACACACGCACACACACGC
>NC_068996.1:31744397-31747303 GCF_001194135.2 Octopus bimaculoides | reverse complement strand
ACACACGCACGCACACACGCACACACACGCACACACACGCACACACACACACACACACACACACACACTCACACACACACACACACATATTGATAGTTTCTCTTCTCTGAGTGAAACATAGGCAGCAACAAAAGATCTCCATCCTTTGCGGTCTTCTGCAAGAGATTTGGCACTTCTCAGTTCAACTCCTCTGCATCTAGACCCTTCATTACTGTCCTTTTCCATATTATTAATGGGCGTCTACGTTTCCTTTTTCCACGTTGTGGCTTTCAATCGAGAGAGGGCATTGGGTATCTTGTTTATGGCGTTCTAAAGACATGTGCAAGAAATACAGACGACTATCTTTCACTTCGTGATGCTTAGTGACTTCTGCTTTGTTCTCTCACAGATTTCTTCATTGTTATTCTCCCTTGCCAAGAGATGTTAAGAATTTTCGGAGGCACCTCTAGTGAAATATATCTAGCTTGTGAACGAGCCTGCTGTCATCTTCCACATTTCACTGGCATAGATGACAACTGAGATAGTCAAAGAATTGTGCAAAATTATCTTGCTTCTTAGAGTCATTTGTTATCTTGCTTCTTAGAGTCATTTGTCAGCTGCAGGATTCATTAGCGTCTAGGCATTTCAATATGTAGGACGCCAGGAATAGGCCAGGTACTGAACTTATAATGTTCTGGAGCAATTTAAAGTTGTCGTTTGCTGGTTGTATACTGTAAGTATGCACATATACACACACTCATCTACCTATATACATATATATAAATGCGTGTGTGTGTTTGTGTGTGTGCGTGTATCTGTGTGTGGATTTACTCAAATATGGGTGTATATATATATATATATATATATATATATATTAATCGAAGAGAGTTACAAAATGACGCAATAGTCAAATAACCATAATATGGAAATTGTCGGTCTTTGAATCACTTTATAACTTATACCAATAATAATAATAATAGTAATAATAATAATATGCTTATATTTTTGTATGTCTGAGCGCCACGTGAATGAATGTATGCAGTTTAAGATCGAGGGCACTGTAGAAGTGGTGCTCTTTTGCTTGTTTGTTTGTTTTTGCTTACGGTTTAACTAGCTTAGTCTCAACCAAGTTACATTATTTTAAAACAAAGGATTATGTATACAATAAAAAAGAAATTCATTGTCACGTTTGTTTTTTTAATACTTCTTTGGCTATGAGACGAAAACAATTATCACAAATGTTATTATTTGTATATTTGTTATTCTATCCATTTTGATCCCAACGGTGTCCTATTTCAATTACATTCAGCTGACAGAAGGAACATATAGCTTTCTCAAGTGCCGGACATAGAGTGTTAACAAAAGATTTACAATTGTGACCTACGGCCGAGAAGATTAACTTGGAGGGTGTTTTGTGACACGGTTTAGCAGCACTTCAACTAACAACTTGCAGTCATGTGATGGAACAGTAGGAACATTAGCTGCCATTTATGATGAAAATGATATCCATTGTCGCTTTTGTTATTCTTATCAATTCTTTTTCTTTTTTTATATTTCTTTCCATTGACGTAAAACAGGGACATGGTTTTAGACGTGGATAATTTTTAAGAATTCTTTTTAACACTAATTCGACACTATACATATAAATGCAAGTCCTTGTGCACACACACACACACACACACACACACACACACACACACACATACACACACACATACACACACACACATGCATATATTTCTCACGTACATGCAAAAATATATGCAAATATATTTGTATGTATGTGTGTATATATATATATGTACCTGCGTCGTTTATCCTTATCTTTACTTCTTTCAGTGATTGAAGGATTTAATCGAATTAATCGCATACAAACCAACACCAGTTGTGAAGGGGTGATGGAAGACAAACGCAAAGAAACACACACATATCGGTTTATAAATACATACACAAAGGCCTTCCACACAGTTCCCGCTACGAAATTCGCTCATAAGGAATTGGTCGGCCCGGGGCTATAATTGAAGACAGCTGCTCAAGGCGAACCTGGTGCTACATGGTTACAAAACGAGTTTCTTAACCTTCCATGCCTGCGCCTGTAGAGTAATAATTTAGTCTTTTTCCTTTTCTTTTTCCTTTTCTGACTCATAGGACCAGTTACATGGTTTCCAAGTCACTTGCATCACAACATTCTCTTTGAACGAAACGGCGGTCCATTGCAGGAAACGTGTGTGTGTGTGTGTGTGTGTGTGTGTGTGTGAATATATAAATGAATATATAAATGAATATATAAACGAATGTGTGTGCGCGCGTGTGGGGAGGTGTAGATGGGCTCCTGTTACGTTCATTAGAACTTACTCCATTTCACCTTGCGCAACCCCACTTAAATTCGGTCGAAAGCTCTTTCTGTTGTATTTCTAGTATTTGTATAAATGTTATTCTTTTTTCTTCTGTTTTATATACCAGTAAGGCTTCGTGCTGTTATATATGCACAATTCTTCGTCTGTTGTCTTTATGTAATGTTTTGTTTGTTTCTATCTCAGTATACATTCGCTAGCCTTTTCCCAAAGGCTTAATAACAGCACTGGCATCTCCATGATTGAGTGGCTTCAATGATAATGGCGCGAAATAACTATGATATTTTGGCTCGTTGACTGACGAGGAAAACTTAGCTGCGAATATTCCGTGTATCATGTCTTTGTCTATGTTTCCCGTCCTTTAAGTTTTCGTCGAGGTCTCGTTTGCTCCGCTTTTGTCTAACTTTAAGAGTCCCTCCTAGCGTGAGGCATTTATGTATAGTAATGCCCTTAAAATAAATAAATATATTTAAAGGGAATAATAAATAAATTTTTCCCTTATGAGGTTTTTCATGCTAGCCACTTGATAAATACTTATTAAGATTTTATCCTATTTTTAAATTGTATATATAT
>NC_068996.1:31742222-31744278 GCF_001194135.2 Octopus bimaculoides | reverse complement strand
TATATATATATATATATATATATAACAAATGAGTATATGCATATATACGTACATGTATGTACATACCTACATCTACCTGTATATATAGATGCATATCTGGGTACAGGACGTTGCAAACAAAACGTAGACAAAATGATAAACAGAGTACAGAAAACAAGACAGGAAAATGAAACAGTGAAAATAAACAAAAAAGGCTATACAACCAGACGTGAAAAAATATGTGTATATTGAACGCTGTGAAGCAACGAACTGGAATATATATATACACACAAACACACTCGCACACATACATACACACACACAGAGGGTGCAGTGAATAAACCGCCGTCTATATAACTCAAAAATGAAAATAACACTGATATCTCATTTTAACAGGTATATTTACCAAAATTACGTAAAAATATCTTCAAATAGTACAGAGTAAATTTATTCAATACAGTCGTCATTGACTTCAACCACAGCCCTCCAGACGACGACTTTGGAATTTCATGCAACTCTTCTGGACAGTCTCCTTGTTTAAGTTGGTGAATGCTGCCATAATCCTTGCCTTCATGATTTCCTTTGATGTTGGTCTCTCACTCAACTGCACCCCACACATAATAATCAAGGGAGATGCAGTCTGGGGAGGTTAGGTAGCCCGATGTTAGGAGTGATGTTGTCGCAGAAATTGTCTGACAGCCTTTACTGGCTTCTGCTTGTGTGGCATCATGCAGAGTCCTGTTGCCAGACATAGGATCTTCCAGCAGCCAACTCTTGAGCCAGGGCAGCACTACCTCCTCCAAGCACTTGATGTAGGCCTCCGTGTTGAGTTTGAGGCAGAGTGGGAAGATGAATGGAAGCATAACATCGTCATCACTAGTGATCGCTCCAAACACCATGATGTTGACTGGATGTTTGATTTTTATCACTCTCAATGCATGTCCTCAGACTACACCGTCCTCAGATTGTACTGTCCTCAGATTGACACCCAACTACTCTGAAATGTTTTTATTGGAGCGTCCGGAGCGAATGCTAATTAGTACAGCATGTCATTTCCAAATTTCTGGCAGAGTGAATTGTGTCATGGTGCTTTGTTTCTCACAGACGGTGCCCTACTGACCCTACTATATTGTGTAGTGGACAAAATCAAAAAGAAATAATGCGTATGCGCGACATTAAAAATATAAAATGGCGACAATTTATTCATCACACTATGTATTTATATACGATGCGGGTAACCAAAAGAAACCGAAAGTTTGCATTGATATTTTATCCACTTTTTATCATATGCACTTTTACATGTTTGCATTTTTATCGCCTTCAAAGTATTCTCCATTTGAAGTAATACATCAGTCCAGGCGCGTTTTCCATTATTTGAATCAGTGCTGAAGCTCTTACGATATGATGCCTTTTAACGCCTCCGTCATTTTTTTTTTCTTCCACATTTTCAAATGTTGTAGCACCAGCTTTCCAACTCTTCTTTCAGTTCACGACACGCTTTCAAACATGACTGCTGTTGATCTTCCGTGAGCAAGCGAGGCACACATTTAGCTGCAACTCTTTTCATTCGAAATTCCATACTCAAAATTCGTTGGCAGGGAATTCCAGGATACACTAGTTATACACGTTCGTCAATTGTTTGGTGACAGTCTTCCAAAATCAGTTCATGAATTTTCACTATGTTTTCATTCGTTCAGGAGGTCAACGGTCGTCCTGAATGAGGTTGACCTTCAAGCGACAAGTGACTGTTCCTAAAGCCACTCGTATTTTGCTCATGGCAGTGCTCTTCTAAGTTGTTTGAAGCATGACAAATGTTTCGACTGCCAAAGAATTTCATGGAAGCATGTTGTTCCTTCGTTTCAGCCATCGCAAAATCGACTAACAGGGATGATGTACTGCAAAGCATAAACCTACCGCATGATAGTACGAGTCCACTCGACGACGCACTCAGCAGACTGAATCCTGAAGGTCGTATCAAGTGGTTTCTGGCGGCGGAAGCCTTAACTACAATGGGTTTGTCACTCAGAGGAACATTTCCGATTACTCTTGGGTAATATATAAGATCGGAAGAGCGTCG
>NC_068996.1:31739710-31740811 GCF_001194135.2 Octopus bimaculoides | reverse complement strand
CCCACACGCGATAGCAGTTGTTCGACGTAAGCCCACAGCTCGGAAATGGTGGGACACTGTACGAGTGCGTGCTAGATAGATAGATAGATAGATAGATAGATAGATAGATAGATAGATAGATAGATAGATAGATAGATAGACAGACAGACACACTCATACATACTTTGATATACTTAGTTTTCGGCCAGAATTCGCCCAGGCCATGACTTACGACCGCTACTTGAAAAAGATATTTGATGATGTTTCATATTACAGTCATTCTATGGGCAACATAGCCTGTTCAAGTAAAGATTTATCCTTTGTAGAGATATAACCGGGTCTATGTGGCTTATCTGCAATTTGTTGGGGATATTCGTCCAGGAACCGTTTGAATGTTATGAGATCTTTTTCTGCTCTTATGTGCCTTGGCATGTTGTTAAAGAGAGCAGGACCGATTTTTGTAAAGGAAGGATGACACAGGGACAGGGCCTTGGGTGGATTTTTAAGTTGATGCCATCATCATTTCAGTAATGTTGTTGGAATGTTTTCCACATAACACTCTCAGCGGCGTTGAAGAGAATGAAGTATAAGTTTCTATAGACGATCCCAATAATAAAGATCTGTCATTTCGTCTATTTTTTTTTTCTTGTGATAGATCTCTGGGATACTTCAATTTTTATATTATTTTCTGTCGTGTTGGGAGACCACAGCGGAATATATATATATATCTATTAAATGTATGAGTTGTACGTTAGCTACATTCCCTCATTCAAATCGCTTTTGCCTCTACAGGTGAGCAGGTGTGTCACACATCTATTGCAGAACAACGTGAAATGGAGTGTTTTGCTCGAGAACACAAGGCACCACCCGTTCCAGGAAGCGAACTCACGATCTAGGGACCATGAGTACAATAGCCTATCCAATTCGATCATACACACACAGTGAATAGTAGCATAAAAGGATGAAAGTATAAACCGGTAAACAACTGGTATTTGGTTAGATTATGACATTTATACCTTTAAACCTGTTGGCTGAGTTGTTACATGATTATAGCTCGCGAGGAGGAAGGACATGGACACGCACACGCGCATGTAGGCATATATATATATATATATATATATA
>NC_068996.1:31736636-31739110 GCF_001194135.2 Octopus bimaculoides | reverse complement strand
ATATATATATATATACATACATACATACATGTATGCATGCATACATACATACATACATATGAATATATGCGTACGTACATATACACACAGATAATATATGTATGTATGAATGTATGTATGTACGAATGAATGAATGTATGTATGTATCTATATATGTATGGATATGTATGTGCGTGTGCGGGGTGGTCTGTTTGTACTCGCAAATATCCAGTAAATTAAAAGGAAAGTAAATACATTACGACTTTAACTTCTTTTTTCAACATTCAGTTTTGAAATCTTGCTGAGGTTCACATTACTTGTTATCCCTTTTGATGCTTTAGTATATAAACAAAAAAGGAAAATTTTTGTTAATTAATAGAGAGTGAGACTAGGAAGAAAATTGCTTAACATATAGTGTGTGAGATGAGTATTGCATTTGTATCATCGTTTAGTTTGTCGGTAGCGTACACCCCAACTGCGATTCTATTTTAAATATTATCAACGTTATTATGTCAATTGTTTGTTAATTCTGTTGTTGTTGTTGTTTTGTCGTTGTTTTTGTTGTTGTTGTTGCTGCTGCTGCTGCTGCTGCTGCTGCTCCTTCTGCTGCTGCTGCTGCTGCTGGTGTTTCTCTTAGAACCTAAACTCAAAGAGAGACTGACTTTGTAATAGCCATAAAAGTTGCAACTCTTCTTGTTAAGCATTCTATGTCGTGTTTCTCCGAGTTTTACCTCAACTACTTAGCAATTTTGTAAATAACACTAACAGAAATATGTTAAGTTTCTTCGTCATTATGGAAGTTTTAAGTAAATAAGGAAGTAAAAACGACTCCAGGTTTTCTATACCACTGATGTCTTCAAGTTAACCCAGTAGTCGTGTGCATTTAAACTGCCATCTGGTGTATCGAATTTGCTGTGATATCACGTCAACGAACCTCGTTTTCCTTTAAAACTTGACATATTAAACCGCTATTTTCTTCCACCCATGACACCTTTCTGTCTCTTTCACATTCGCTTTCCCACCCTCTCTCCCATTTCTTTATTTCTCTCTCTCTCTCTCTCTCTCTCACTCTTTCATTCTCGCTCTCATTCACACACTAGCTTACTTGCTTTCTCCATCCCATATGCGTATACACACACGCACATATTATTCCTGACTTTTCATGCACATGCATACACAAATGCATACACAACCACATGCTTTCTTATTTTATTTATGTATTTATTATCCTTATTTTCATTTTCCCACCTCACGACTGAGTGCATGATTCCCTAAGGGGTTCTAGGCTGTTTGATCTCCAAAAGAAGGGGAGAAAAAAAAAAGAAAAAAGCGATAATAACTGGTTGTCAATAGTTGCACAGTGTCCCGATGGCAACTGTCTTGCTACTGACACTTGCCTAATATCACATGGTGCAATTTGGTGAGACTTTTTCATAGAATATCATACAAAACATATACATATGTCAACAGTAATATTCATGTGGAAACACTTTCACTCACACTTGCGTACGCGCAGCTTCGTAAACATATATGAGTGAAATGAGAAATTGAAAGACAAATTCACACATATACGCACTAATACACACCTATCTGTGAATATAAGTGCTTGTGCGTGCGTGTGTGTGTGTATGTGTGTTCTTGGGTGTACTTGTGTGTGTGTGTGTGTGTGTGTGTGTGTGTGTGTGTGTGTGTGTGTGTGTGTGTGTGTGTGTGTGTGTGTGTGTGTGTGTGTGTGTGTGTGTGTGCAAATGCTTATGTACATATATAAGAAATTTTATAGTGCTATGTAACACATTTACTTCGTTCCTCATCTACATTTCGGTGGGTTTTTTTTGTTTTAGTCAAACGGCGTGACCGTCTGTTATTTGCAAGAAGACTGCACTGGGACCTGTTTCTCTCACCACCAGCTGAAGAAAAACGATAAGTCGCAGCAACATCATGATGCCCCGGAAGGTTTATCGGAAGGTAAATATACTCATAAATTCTTCATAAAGATATATTTGAAAGTCATTCCATATAGATATTTGTCATAGCACTAAATAATGTCTAATTGATTGTTCAGCACTCTTACTGAGCGAATCATCTTTCGATAAGACGGTCTTATTAAATAATCTTTCGATAAGTACTATAAGACGTTTATTTAGGTTTAGTTACCACTTAAATTGTTTGTCAGTAATTCAAGTTTCCGAAATTAAACTTTTTCTCGGCAAAACCCCTGAGAGGTACTAACATTGCTTCGGCAACACAGAAAAGGTTTTTCGGTTATAATAAACGCACTAGTTTATCGCAAGGAAATCATGCGCATATTTACTTTATATGATTCTATTCGAGATTCATTCTTTCCGTTTATAACTTTCATAGAAACAATCATAGCCCCAACTAATTCGTAATTTCTAGAAGATCGTTCTTGTTACGATTGACCAAATGAAGATAAGCTTTGAGGAGTTAACATACGCTGTTACATACATATATTCAAGCATATATATATATATATA
>NC_068996.1:31733071-31736459 GCF_001194135.2 Octopus bimaculoides | reverse complement strand
ATATATAAACACACATATACATATCTATTATCTTTTATCCTTTATTTGTTTCAGGCAATAAACTGTGGCCTTGCTGGAGCACCACCTTGAAGAATTTTTAATCGAATGAATCAACCCGTTAATATTTGTTAATATTTGTTTAGCCTGGTACATATTCTATCAGTTTCTTTTGTCGAACGGGTAAGTTACGGGGACGTACCCCAGCATGGCCGCAGTCTTCGGACTGAATCTAAAAAGAAAAAAATGTGTGTTTGTGTGTGTGTATGTGTATCTACATATAAATACAGGGTGCGATGGGTAAATTGTCGACATTTTATATTTTTAATTTTGTCTATATTTGTTTTTGATTTTGTCCACTACTGTGTATAGTAGGGTCAGTTGGGTACTGTCTGTGAAAAAAAAAACAGCATCATGATACAATTCACTCTGCCAGAAATTTGGAATCGACATACTGTACTACCTGGCATTCGCACTGGAAGATCCAATACGAACAGATGGTGAACACACAGAACAACCATTGACTTGCCGTGTCCCCAAAACATGTACTGAGAGTAATAAAAATCAAAAACCATTCAACATCATGGTGTTTGGAGTAATCACTAGTGATGGCGACGTTATGCCTCCATTCATCTTCCCACTCGGCCTCAGACTCAACATGGAGGGCTACACCAAGTGCCTGGAGGAGGTAGTGCTGCCCTGGCTCAAGAGTTGGCTGCTGGAAGATCCTATGTCTGGCAACAGGACTCTGCATGATGCCACACAAGCAGAAGAAGCCAGCAAAGGCTGTCAGACAATTTCTGCGACCACATCACCCCTAACATCGGGCTACCTAACCTCCCCAGACTGCATCTCCCTTGATTATTATGTGTGGGGCGCAGTTGAGTGAAAGGAAATCATGAAGGCAAGGATTATGGCAGCATTCACCAACTTAAACAAGGAGACTGTCCAGAAGATTTGCATGAAATTCCAAAGTCGTCGCCTGGAAGGCTGTGGTTGAAGCCAATGACGACTGTATTGAATAAATTTACTCTGTACTATTTGAAGATATTTTTACGTAATTTTGGTAAATATATCTGTTAAAATGAGATATCAATGTTATTTTCATTTTTGAGTTATATAGACGACACCACACTCTACACACACAACGCTCACATGTATATATATATAAAAGCAATGTAAACCCCTACCATCTAGCGGTAACAAGAATATTATACCAGTTTGGTCTCAGGTTATTTCCCTCCGTCAGTACTTGACACCTGTCTGCTAGATATGGCAGTCGTTCGTCCTGGTCTTGTCACTGCTAGATGGTAGGGGTTCGCTCTCCCGCTCGCAATATATCGGACACAGGTTGTGATCTCCAGCGTTTGGATATAAAGGCCAAGATATGTAGTCAGAAAAAGGAGTAAGCACCAATGAAGAGTTAGGACAGGACACACATCCGCACCGAAAAAACCGGTCGTATGAAACACTGGCAAGAAGTGCTTCACATTATAGTGAAATATTAAATAAAAATTCGACAATTTTTCGTGAGATTCTCTAACTTTCGTATTCATCTAATTTTTTTTTTTTTTTTTGAAGTATCCACATGGGAGAAGCTGGAAACTACCGTCTGTGAAACAAAACTGTGCTCTTATTGTTGACAGCATTCCAATGGAAGTCCAGAAATAACGTTGATAAAAAATGTTTTGTAATTGAAAATTATTAGGGAATTTCGTTCTTTCAAGAACACAAAGGAAGTTTCCTATATTTTTTCCCTGTGTCTAAGAGCGTCAAAGACATGAATTTTATCTTGCGACAAATTCGGGAAGAGACTGCTGAACAGTGAATCGGCCATCTCATGAATTCCATTGATTATAGGATAATTTTTGACAACACGAGAAAAGAGGGATTATAGCCTCTGTTCAAAAAACATTTGGTCGTAACAAACGTGTGGAAATATTCAGGAATTTCAGAAGGATTAGTCAGTTACAGGCTATTTTCGTAATGATAGCTTAATCACCTTTCTTTCAACTCACGTTTAAAGTGAAGTCATGTACACGTTCCAACGTTAGTTGCGTTATTTCTAGGAGCTATCTTTTATGAACGAGCTTCGAGTGGAGTGTTTATTTGGACAAGAGTGGGAAATGAGTAGTTGAACCTATCAAAAGCGATGATAGAACTTCATCCGTAGATATCATAAATACAGTTTGCCAAGTTTATTTACTGAAACTTGCTGAAACTTTTCTTAATTTCCCTTCCCCTTTATTCGTTCAATTCAGTTGAAGTTTCGTGCCTTTCTGCATAGCTTTTCGCTATCGTTCGCTGCAGGAGCTGATTTTCTTCCATTAACTGCTATCATATCATCCGCTTCATTGAGATGTCGTTTGATGACGCTTTTGTAATGGAGAATGCTTTATTCATCAGCTTCTGTACTTCAAACGCTTACATCGTAAATCGAGAAGTACAGTCAATGAATAGAACAAATAAATGTTTAGGTCATTGCAAATTCAAGGTTACATTTTTGTGTGAACAACTTTTCAACGTGGGTGTTGGACTCCGGCAGCGGTACGTACTTTTCATAACTTTTGTGAACTTGATTAACATGAGCATTCATGGAAGTGGTATCGTAATATCCGATATATATATATATATAGAAATAATATTGTGGTTTCTTACGTCTGTAAAAATGACTTGATGATTACTGTTGTTTATATGCTCCCCGATGAGATCGATGCATTTTTCCACATTATTCTTCCTCTCGAATTTATTTTAATGCACCTATCGAAACATATGTAGGTTATATAATATAAATGATTTAAATAACATTTTGAGCGTTTATCTCTATTTTCTATTACTCTTATGTTCTCAACCACACACACACACACATACACACACACATATATATTTAAGTATATGATTATAAAAATATGATTATACTTAAGGGCGCTGGAATGCCAACGCCTATACGCTAGGAGTAGATGTCAAATACCTACAATCCTCTCTAAATTTGTTCTCTATTTATAACCTTATTTATATTTTTCTAATTATATACTTAAAAATTAATTTTACCGATATACTCATTTTTTATACGCTAGCCTCCGATATAATCATTAATGATTATATCCTCAATTTATAAGTATAAATAATTTTTGAGATCTCTATTCATTATATTATGCTGCGGTACTATATATACCCCGTATGATTTCTGACATTAACCACATGGTCGCGATCGGTAAGTAGATGGAATGTATATGCAGGAAATGCATGTATATATTGATATCTGTACGAATAGATTTATCGGTATATATATATATATATATATGACCGTTGACTGAACACTATTCAATTTTTTTTCTCCGTGTTTTTCTCCTTGTCTCCGTATTCTTTCTGTTGAAGAGCGTAGCTCGAA
>NC_068996.1:31732372-31733061 GCF_001194135.2 Octopus bimaculoides | reverse complement strand
TATATATATATATATATGCATTTTTCGTTTATATATTTACTGGTGTATTTCTACTGAGGATTGCAAAGTAATCTCTATTACAGAGCATGAAATCTTAAGATATAGCATTATCCGATATTTTGTAAATCTTATTGCTCGTTACCTCGCATTCAACCTGGGGTTATAAATAGAGAACAAATTTAGAGTGGATTGTAGGTATTTGACATCTACTTCTTGCGTATAAGCGCTGGCATTCCAGCACCATTAATTATAATTATATTTTTATAATTATATGCTTAAAAATTAATTTTACCGATATGGTCATTTTTACGCTAGCTACTGATATAATCATTATAATATTTATATCTTCAATTTATAAACATGAATATTTATATATAAGAAAGAAATGTAAAAGTCACAGATAAACACTGAAGAGCATCATGAAAAATAAGAGTTGCTCTCCTTGATATATTGCTCCATCTCTGTTCACATTTTTTCAAAGATGGTGTCCTTTTGACAGCAAAAATGTTTTCTCTAAATAAATTGACAATCGGTTGATCGGGAAACCGGTACTTATTAAATTTGTAATGTTGTAATAATGTAATATGATCACCATAAACTTCATTACACATACTTTCTTTTCTTTCTTATATATCTATCCCACGTGTATACAGAACTTTCCATTCTTCACTATATATATATATATATAT
>NC_068996.1:31729735-31731855 GCF_001194135.2 Octopus bimaculoides | reverse complement strand
ACAATAGATTGCGGCCATACCGGAGCACTGCCTTGAATATTTAGCCGAATGAATCAACCCCAGTACTTACTTTATAAACCTGGTACTTATTTTGTCGGTCTCTTTTGCCACACTGTAAAGCTGGAGGAACGTAAACAAGCCAACACCGGTTGTCAAGTGGTGAAGGGGGGCAAATACACACACACACACACACATATACATATTCACGACGGGCTTCTTTCAGTGCCCGTCTACCTAATCCACTTACAAAACTTTGGTTGGCCCAAGGCTATAGTAGAAGACACTTGCCCAAGGTGCCATGCAGCGGGACTAAACCCGGAACCGCGTGTTTGGGAAGCAAACTTCTTATCACACAGCTACTTCTGCACTTGTGTGCTTGTATATAATATATGTGTTTGCAATATAATATTTATCTGTAATCTATCTGTAATATAATTATTATCATAATTATTCAAGTTTCGGATGTCGGGGCGGAAATCTGCTCCGATATCTCGTCAGTTTTTAAGACAAACAAAAACTCGGAGTTTTATTATGGCAACCGAATAATTGTCACATATTATATTACAGATAAATTCCTCTGTTTACATAATATCGAGGTCTCATACATTTTTGTTATACTATTACTATTGATATATATATATATTAGTGGAGTAGGCCGTTTTATGAGGTCACTCTGTGTTTCTCAGTTAATAGGGGTTTAGCCTTACGGTGTATCTTAAACATACACACATATGTTTGTATGTGTGTATATATTATATACATACATATATCTGTATATATATATATATATATATATATATATATATATATATATATATATATATATATGAGAGGTATTGGTATCCAGAAGACCCAAGGTGTTAGGTAACGCTATGTAAGTGCTATGGAAGCTAAACTCTCGGTTTGATAATCATACGAGTGAGGAATTTAATGCGGGTCTTGTATGAGGTTGTATATGTTAAATAAAATGAGACAGCAAAGCCAAAGCTGTGTGGAATTTTCAGGAAATTTATAAGGAGAAATTTAGTCTTACAGCTGTTTCTGGAATATTAGGGATATTTCTGCATCAGAGACGATGTGAGATGGTTAAATAGTGGGAAATAGTAGAGTTCAATATAAGGAGTTATTTGGGGAAAAGAGGCAAATAAGGAGTATATAGTGAAATAGGAGATTGAATGTAGAAATAAAAAATATATATTTTTTTTTATTTCTGCATTCTTTCTCCTATTTCACTAAATACTTCTTATTTGTCTCTTTTCCCAAATTAACTCCTCATATTGAACTCTACTATTTCCCTTCATTTAACCATCTCACATCATCTCTGATAAAGGGATATCCCTAATATCCCAGAAACAGCTGTAAGACTAATTTTCTCTTTGTAAATGTCCTGAAAATTTCACACAGCCTTCTTTGTTTCATTTTATTTAACATATAAGTATAAATATATATATCGTTTTTGGGACAGTGGATCTCGAAGCACATAAAACCATCAATAATAGCTTGTAAATATTGGGCTCAAAAAGTTCAAGGCTGTCTAGGCACGCTTCGACTTTTTCTATTCAAAGGGTTTTTCAGCCATATATCATATGCTGTTATTTCTAATTTTTTGTAGTTCGAGATCCTCTGCTTCAAAAGAGAATTGTTTCACGTTTTCTCTGGATAGTTTATAAATTTTTATGACGTAAATAATATATATATGTATACATGTAGGTGAGTTAAGTTATAGGTTATAACAATCGTCAAAAGGATACTTGTATCCAATTAATCCACTAGTGTATTGGTATTAATGCTCATAAATGATAGGTAATGACAAAAAATGAACTAAAGTTTATCAATATTCAAACAAAACAGAAAATGGGGAAAAAGTTGATGAATAACAATTGATTTACATTAATTATCATATATTAATTAATTACAAAAAGACAGAATCTCAACTTACAGTTGTTTCCGTTAGCGTGATTCTCAGTTTTAACCACTACAATAATAACAGTAATAGTTATCATTGTAAGTAATAAGTTATATCAAATTGAAACACGGAACCTCATCAGAGCGGATGAAGACAGATTCTGTCAATTGTTATTCATCAACTGTACCTCCATTTTTTGCTTCATATATATATA
>NC_068996.1:31725260-31729103 GCF_001194135.2 Octopus bimaculoides | reverse complement strand
GTACAGAGGAAGAACAAGAGGGGTAAGGCGAGATACGTAGTAGTACAGAGGAAGAACGAGGGGGGGGAGAAAGGAAAGAGAAAGAGATATATATATATATACTTTTACTTGTTTCCGTCATTTCACTGCGGCCATGCTGGAGCACCACTTTTAGTTGAACAAATTGACCCCAGGACTTATTCTTTGTAAGCTTAGTACTTATTCTATCGGTTTCTTTTGCCGAACTGCTATGTTACGGGGATGTAAACACACCAACATCGGTTGTCAAGTGATGGTGGTGGGACGAACAAGACACATGCATACACAGACAGACAGACTCACACACAGACAAAGACACATTCCGGGGCCCAACCTGCGCGCCTTATCTAGGTCTACCGTACAGATTACAAACTTGTGATCTGAATAGGCGACCGTTTTAAAAACTGGACATTCTCCTGTCTATTTTCCCGGTGAAAATCTTGTCTGTATACGATCTAGATGACCCTATGTGGTTTGTCCAGGTCCACACTGGCACATTAGAGAAATCTCATTACTACCTGTCAGAGAGTTGGAACAGGTTGATCAGGTGCTTGAGGCTCTTTCCCCCAGCTATCAGCTACTACCACACAATCCCAGTGAGCGCCTAAGATGCCGTTCCAGTCCCCCACTATCAGTAAAGGGTGAGACGTACCCAGAAAGGCTTCCAGACGCCTAAAGAAATCCAGCCGTTTGGTCCCGATAGATGGCCCCCAGCTTAAATGCACCACTTAGCTATTGCTCACGTCCAAGACCACCAACTTACTGTTTGGGTTCCGGAATATCGACTTTACCTCGAGATCCACGCCTTTCCTAAACAGCACTACCACCCACCTCCCCTTCCCGGTTGACTAACGGATGCAAAGATCTGATAGTCGTCGAAAATGGGGACTAGTGCGCATTTGCTGGAAATCCTGGTCTTGCGTACAGGAATTACGTCCAATTCTGAAGACCTGAGGGCATTGAGCAGGCGACCCTGCTTCTTAGGCGACCCCAGGCCTCAAACATCTAAAATTCCTACTCTTAACATTGCCATGTTGGGAAACGAAAAAGAGAGAGGAAAGGTTTACTTACCTCTCGGTGTTTTGAAGGTCGGGTGGTTCGACTTCCATAATTGGTGAGGGATTTTTGGGAACCTCCTTAAAAGTTTCGATGTGAATTTCACGTTCGGGTTTCCACGTCCCCGGGAAAGATCTCTTGAATTCCTTTGTAGAAATCGAGCGACATTCGCGCCAGAAGCAAATCCGGTACACGAAATCTGCTCGATTCAAAAATCATCCGCTCTGAATTTCTTTGCTTTGTTCTACGAGAGCCATCAATTCCTTGGCTCTTTTGATAAGCACGAAGTTGTATATGATTTGTTGATGCGGTTTTATTTACTTGCTTAACTGTGGTGGTGATGGTTTTCTTGGTGTTGTTTTGGTTGTATCTATGCTTCCTGTGAGTGCGATATCTGCGGTTTCAGATGTTTGTGTGTGTATTTGTTCCTGTCTCTGTTTTGGTTGTTTGCGTTTGGAGGATTCTGGTGATGGTGGTAGTATTGGTTGTGTTGGTGTTGGTGTTGGTATTATTAGGGAGATGTTTCCGTGGGTGGAGTTTGTATTTTTTATTGTGGGCGTTGTTATCCTTTATGGAAATTTTTTTTTGAATGTTCTTTTTTGTTTTTTGAGGGCTTTTGGTATTCTTTTATCTTCATTACTGGATGATGAGGGGTCTGTGGCTGTAAGTGTGTCTGTGGTATTTATGTCTTTATTCATATGTATAATTGGATGGGGCAGTGAGAGAGCTTGCCTAATTTCCCTTTTGGGTGGTAAATGTCTTTGGTGAGGTTTCCTTTGGTGTTGTTGTTGATAGTTTTGCCGGTGCTGGTGTTGGTTGTGGTCCTCGTCCCGATCTCCCACACCTTTTATCAGTCGAGGGCAGAAGGCTCGCAAATGGGTTGTTCTCCACCAACGAAACGCGGCGGCCTTTTGTCCTCAGTCATTATGTGTATTACCGTCCGTTCTGGAGACGGATATTGTCCGGGATTCATTTTACATATTCTGGCCTGATCTGGAGAAGTATCTCCAGGTCAACCCCAGACCAGACCTCCCTGGAAGTTTTTGTCATCTCTATCGGGACAGTGCCCGTCCAACCCTCCACAATCATGCATCCTAGAAGCCACCACATATCACTGGGTGGGATCCTGAGAATGCGGACACGTGATATTCGTTTCCCCATATGGGAGGGATACATTATTACTTTGCTGGTTTTGCAAGGTTTTATTGAATGTTTCAAAGCGAGGGCTTCTGACTTATATACCACCGAAACGGTACCGTATTGTCTACCCCCTCACTATGCACTCAGCGCAGCTACAATATCTGCTTGGACAATTAAAGCCGCTTTCTTCGTTTCTGCTGAGATGTATCTGAAATACATTGTTCTTCGTTCCACTGCTTCGATGGCCTCCACCGGGGCAGTTAAGTTGGCCCAGGTTTGCTCTTGCGTGATGAACTTTCAGGCTCTTGCCAGCTTTTCATCTTTATCTGTGAGGTCCAAATTGAATCGTGGCCTGATTTTGGCTGTTGTCGCAGTGAAAGTGTTCTTGCTGTTAGTAATGTTCTCATTGTTGTTGTTGTTGCTGCTGCTGTTGTTGTTGTTGTTGTTCTTCTTCTTCTTCTTCTTCTTCTTCTTCTTCTTCTTCTTCTTCTTCTTCTTCTTCTTCTTCTTCTTCTTCTTCTTCTTCTTCTTCTTCTTCTTGCTGCGGCTGCTGCGGCTGCTGCTGTTGTTGATGTTGGTTTTGTTTCTATTGTTGTTGTATGTTGATATCTTTACTATTGTTGTTGTTATTGTTGCCATCGGCGCTGCTGTCGCTATTGCTGTCTTTTGCATTATTGTTTCCCCCACTACTACTACTACTACTACTACTACTGCTGCTGCTGCTGCTGCTGCTGCTGCTACTGCTTCTGCTGCTTCTGCTGCTGCTTCTACTGCTGCTGCTGCTTCTATCACTGTTGCTGCTGCTTTCACTGCTACAGCTCTTGCTGTCATTGCTGCCTTTGCTGTTGTCAATGTTTACGCTGCTGTTACTACGAGGTGGACCTTGTGTTTTCCCACTTTGCTTTTATCTTCCCCTTCTCCTGTATTGTTTCCATTAACGGAGGGAAGAGAAGAGCAATCTTCAGCAGTCACCAAATTTATCGGAGGGACAGTTTTTTTTTTCTCAAATCTTTCAAGACGCGCTTCACCATCTTGTTGAGTTGTATTTGGTTAAATTAAATTAATGGACCATCGAGCTTATCTTGTGGGCCGAATATAGCCCCTCGATGGTCTAAACAAACAAAGAAAACTAGTGGCAGGTTCCTGATGTTTATATTGACAACTTTGAACAAAGTAAATAATGAAAAAAGCAGCAAATTGGTGTAAATAAATGTTTTAAACTGAACCAACCTGGAGCGTTTGAAAACGCGTCCTATGTACTCCGCAGTGAATAATTTAAAATAATAATAATAATAATAATAACAATAATAATAATCATAATAATAATAATAATAATGGAATAGCAACAGAAAAAAGATGGTATAAACACACGCCAGAAAAGGTCACAGAAAACGAGAAAGCAACCATATTCTGGGATATGCCAATACACACAGATAGAGAAATTAAGGCAAATAGACCAGATATAGTTGTCAAAGATCATGAAGGAAAAAAATGCCTTCTAATTGATGTTTCAATACCAGCAGATGACAACGTTTCTCTAAAAGAAATGGAAAAACTTTCAAAATACAAAGACCTGGAAATAGAGATAACTCGAATGTGGAATCTAAAAACAGAAACAATTCCTATCAT
>NC_068996.1:31716950-31722835 GCF_001194135.2 Octopus bimaculoides | reverse complement strand
TTATTATTATTATTATTGAAATAATAATAATAATGATAATAATAATAATAATAATAATAATAATAATAATAATAATAATAATAATAATAATAATAATAATAAAATGCCCTGACGCAGTACCTAGCAGTGGTTCTCATGGCTTCTGATCTTAACTGATTGGAAGTGTTATCATGTACACTGTTTTGTCTTGGTATAAAAAGATGGGCTACAGCAAATATTCTGCTTAATACCACAGATTTGCTTGTCAGTTGTTTGACCTTAACTAATTGAGCATGTCCCTTGGTGGCTGACGATATGTGCATCTCTGATCATGAGCAGAAGTAGTGGGGGAGCATCATAGCCATGTGTTGAGAGGAATTCTTTGGGGTTTGAATAATTCACCTTTGGAAACATGGGTGTTTTGATCAACATCCTTAAACAAACCTTATTTAGGGACCTTTTGAGGAGTATGGGCCACTCGACCTGAAGAAAATTCTAACTGGGCCCCACCTCCAAGGTCATGCGCTGTTTATCTTGATATGAGATCACCATGTTGCGCACATATGGTTGTGATGCACGTGCCTGGTGTACCCTTATCAGATGGGTAGTCATGATGGGTATACTGGGCTTCGTATATTTTACCCCAGTGTCACTTTGATGGCATGCACTGCTCTCTCACTCATAATAATAATAATGACAACAACAACAACAACAACAACAACAACAATAATAATAATGATAATAATAATAACAACAGTGAAAATGAAGCTAGACCTTTAAGGAAAAGCTTCTCGCTCGGCAGTGGCCCAGTAAAGATGCAGCCTGGCCACAACTGTTATCCTAAAACAACATCAGCAGATAATAGACCAAGGAGGAGGAAGTGGGCCAGCGAAAAAAAACAGGACAGTGATGCAGTGCTACGAAATAACTCGTCTATCGAAAATAAAGAAGGTTAACATAGTGCCAATTATTGTTGGAGTCCTTGACAGCAGTGTCTCAGAAGGCTTCGAGGGGAATATAAAAGAAATTGGAATAGAGTGTCCAGTAGAAGTGTTACAAACTGAATAAAATGACAGGACAATATCATCAAATTTATACAAAACTGTTTGATTAAATATTCTTCCTTTTCCTTTACTTTTTTTCCTCTTTTTTCTGTCTTTTTCTTTTCGCCTGTTATAAAATTGAAACTTAAAGACTGATGATGTCATTCCATCAACGTCCGAACGTTGGTTGCTCTCGTTCATACTTTAAATTTAGATTTAGATTATTTTGAATTTTTATCACTTCTTATTTTGAACTTGACAAAGACAGACTTACTGCCGAAATATCGTTCAACCAATAAAATATCTAATCGAATCGCGCTCTTCGGCTTGACTAATAACAACAACAACAACAACAACAACAACAACAACAACAACAACAACAACAACAACAACAACAACAACAACAACAACAACAACAACAACAATAATAATAATAGTAATAATAATAATAATAATAATAATAATAATAATAATAATAATAATAATAACCTTACCTCAGTTTATGACAGACAGAATTTTCCGAAGATACCCTGGTTGTAACAGTGAAAATGAAGCTGGACCTATAAAGAAAGGCCTGTTGTTCAGCAGTGGTTCAGTAAAGATGCAAACTGACCACAGCTGTCATCTTAATACAGCATCAGCAGATAATAGAGCAAGAAGAAGGAAGTGGACTAGCGAAGAAAACAGGTTGGTGGTGCTACTTAGAAAGTGAACCTAAAAGAAGGGGTTATAAAAACGGATGTTAACACTTTGAGTAGCGAGAGGTTTAAAGTAACTGGGCAAAGTTTAGTACATCAAGCTAATGCTATTAGGAGAAGAAAGTGGATGACAGAATTGGAGGTAGAAGAGATCACAAGAGAACTGGTAAAGAAAGACCAAGTAGTACAAAAGACAAACAACATCAAACCAAAGAAGAACCGAAAAAAAAGTAATAATAGCGCTATCAATAACGAAATGGAAACTGGCACCAGCGACTTCAGTAATTCAGTGACGAAGTTCAGAAGATTTTAGATGAGTTGCAGGAAGTAATGAGTAAAGAAGGAAGAAAAAGATTGCCAGCATTAAAGAGTACCAACAAGGAAGCTGCTATAAATGACTTGGTAAGTAGATTCTGTAATCAGTAGTATAGATAATAAAAATATAGGAGACACTAAATTATTTGTCTATACAGGAGGAGTAGTAGTCAGTAGAAGATAAGATATCTCACAGGGAAAAAGAAAAAAGTGCAAATGTGAAAAAGGAGATTACAAAATAAAGTGAAGACTAAGACAAGACCTGAGTAGAAAAGAAGCCTGGAAAACAAAAAAGTTAGGAAACAAAGAAGCAAATCCTTCCTTGAGAAAAGACATTTTGTCAAAGAGAAAGGATTTGGGACAGTAATACAAGAGTTGAAACAGAGTATCATAGCAGTAGCACGTAATCTCTCCGGATGTCCAAAAAGAATAAATCAGTATCAAAAGAATAGATTATTTGAGACAGACCAGAGGAGATTTTATAACCAAAGAAATAGTGCACATCGAAGTACAGAAGATGAGAAACCTAAAGCAGAAGAAGCTAGAAAGTTCTGCAGTAATATTTGGTATAAGCCAGTCAATCATAATGGAGGTGCAGTATGGTTCAAGAAAGTGAGAGAAGTAGAGAGTGAGAAACAGTTAGATCTAAGACTAACTAGTGCATTAATGAGTAAAGTGTGACGAAAAATGCCGAATTAGAAGGGCCCACGACCAGATTGAGCTCAAGGGTACTGATTAAAGAAAGTTAGTAGCTGACATGGGAGGCTGAGGTAACAACTTCAGGATTGCCTTAATGGGGGAATAATACCAAATTGGATGACTAGAGGGATGATGATACCCCTTATGAAAGATAAGAGCAAGAGTAATAGAACTAGCAACTACAGACCAATCACTTGCTTACCATTGGTGTGGAAGTTGTTAACAGGAATGCCTTCAGAAAACAATTACGAACAAGTTGACAAACAGAATTTCCTGCCAGTAGAACAAAAAGGTTGCAAGAAGAAGTCCAGAGGAACGCATGATCTATTATACACAGACAAAGCAGTTCTAAATGAAGTAAAAGCTATAATGAAAAATTTAACAATAGCATGGATAGATTATAGGAAAGCCTAGGACATAATCCCACACTCATGGTAAGTGACTGTCTGAGTATATTCAGTATAGCAGACAATATAAGAGAATTAATTAGCTTTAGCATGAAGAAATGGAAAGTAGATCTCTACTCAGGTGACACACTCTTAGAGAAAGTTAATATCAAAAGAGGAATTTTTCAGGGGACACGTTGTCTCCTTTAATATTTGTCTTATGTTTGATCCCCCTCAGTTTATTATTAAGGACGGCAAAGGCAGCGTATCAGTTCAGAAATAATAAGGGAAAACTTAATTAATTGCTCTACGTGGATGATCTGAAGCTTTTCAGTAAGAATGAGAAAAGAGATAGATTCCTTAAAACATACATAGAAAGGAAGGCGAAAGAGGTTTAATATCAGTAGAAGACTTAGTAGAGTTAGCTAGATATAGACTCTTATGTAGGTAATAGTGAAGAAAGTTTATTAAAAGCTGCTAGAGTCATAAGGAAGACATAGGAAAACCCAAAAACCAAACGAACTTAAAAATCAGAAAAAGAACAGAAATTATCTGATTGACAGGAGAAGGCGTTGCATGGTAGATTCCCAAAGATAGTTTCAGCAAATAGTAGTTGTGAGACACGGTTATGGTTGCAGGAAGGAAAGCTGAAAAGGGAGACGGAAAGTTTGTTAGTAGCTGCACAAGATCAAACATTTAGGACTAATTGAATAAAAGCCAAGATAGACAAAAACCAAGTAGATTCCCAAAGTAGGTTATACAAATCAAAAGAGGAAAGCGTTACTCATATAGTAAGTGAATGTAGCATGCTGGCACAGAAAGAATACAAGAATAGACATAACAATCTAGAGAGAGCAATCCACCGGGAGTTATGCAAAAAGCTGTGATTTGAACATATTGATAAATAGTATGAACATGAACCTAGTAAATTACTAGAAAGTAAGAAACACAAGATGTTGTTGGACTTTAACATTCAGACTGACAGAGTAATAGAAGCTAAAAGGCCAGATTTAGTAGTAGTAAAGAGAACAGAAATTGCCAGATAATTGGTTTTACAGTCTCAAATGATGAAAACATTAATATGAGAGTTATAGAAAAAATGGCAATGCATCAAGACCTAACCATTGAATTACAGAGACTATGGAAAATACGGGTAAAATGTATCCCAGTAGTTATAGGTGCATTGCGAATTATCCCTAAAGATCTGAACTAATGGATAGAGGAAATAGGCATAAAACCCAGTTTAATACACATCCAGAAAACAGTGTTATCAGGGATGGTACTTGGTATCTAACGTTAGTTGTGATAGCCCGATGTTAGGATTTTTTTCTTTTCCAACAGTCTAATCTGATGTGTGTATATGAAAATGATAATAGGAAGTGATATGTACATGTTTTGCCTTGGTAAAAAGATAGGTTACAACAAATATTCTGCTACAACAAATATTCTGCTTGTCAGTTGTTTGACCTTAACCAGTTGAGCATGTCCCTTGGTGGCTGACAATATGTGCATCTCTGATCACGAGCAGAAGTAGTGGGGAGCATTATAGCCATTTGTTGAGAGGAATTCTTTGGGTTTTAATAATTCACCTCTGGAAACATGGGTGTTTCGTTCCTTAAACAACCCTCATTCAATGATGTTTTGAGCAGGATGAGCTACTCAAACTGAGTAAAATTTTAGTTGGGTTCCACCTGCATGGTCATGTACTGTTTACCTTGATACGTGAGCGTCATCTCGCGTACATATTGTCATGTGTGTGCCTCATGTACCCTTATAAGACGGTATTCATGATGGATATATTCATGATGGGTATATTTGTACCCCATTGCCACTCTAATGGCACGCGCTACTCTCTCACTCACTAATAACAACAACAACAACAATATAAATATTATGTTGCAGATTAATTAAAGTATTTAATGTGCAAATCATTTTTAGCTGAGAACTAAGTATGAGAAAATATTCGTAAACAGTCCAAGTAGCTGGGCAAAACCAGAAGCTGAATGAATTGAATATGTGTGGAGGGGGAATACAGATAGAAAGAGGGTGAGGAAGAGTGGAATTGAGAGAAAATGACAAAATTTATACAGACAGCAAACAGAAAGGTAGCCAGACGCGCAGATACAGTGATAGACAAAGAGACAGAGTCAGTCAGACAGTGAGACAGACAGACAGAGAGACAGACAGACAGAGAAAAAGCGTATGAAAAAGAGCGAGCGAGAAAACGGCAGAGAAGTTTGTTATTGTATATCATTTGAAGCAGTGATTTATGAGATATCAGAGTATAATACTTTAGCCACATCTGTCTTATAAATTTCCATGCTTTTAATGTTAACTGCGTAATATTAAACGTGCTCGACTGTCACCACACGTGCCTTTTCTCGCTCACGTACACACACACACATATGCGCGCGCACGTACACGCACACACACATAGACACACACACACACACAAACACACACGTACTCACACAAACACACACAAATACACATGTACTCACACACACACACATATATATACATACACAGACACAGGGAAATGCATCATGTGTGTGCGCGCGTGTAAGTAGACAGACAGACAGACAGACAGACAGACAGATAGATAGATAGATAGATAGATAGATAGATAGATAGATAGATAGATAGATGGATGGATGGATGGATGGATGGATGGATGGTTGGATGGATGGATATGTGCGTTTATTTATGCACATAAATTCGACGATGCAAACATAAGTGTGTGTATGTGTGTGTACATGTATATA
>NC_068996.1:31709747-31716909 GCF_001194135.2 Octopus bimaculoides | reverse complement strand
ATATATATATATATATATATATATATATATATATACATATATGTATGTATGTATATATATATATGCATTATGTATATAAATATATATATATATATACATGTATATATATGTATGTGTGTGTGTATATAAATATATATATATAGACACATGTGTGTTTGTATGTATATGTTTGTATGTATGTATGTATGTATGTATGTATGTATGTGAATGCATGCATACATGCACGTATAACATTTAGGATATGAAGAGATGAAAACTCGCAGACATACACATAATCATGGTTGTAATGGGTAGACGCTAGAGTAGAATGTTGAAATTTGTTCCCTCAGTTTCTTTCACTCCTCTCGTTCATGTATATGGACACATGGAATGTATTAAGTTGACTCTAAGTATAGAGTATAAAAGAAAAAAAGCAGAATATAACGTTTCGAGCATGGGTCTTCGTCAGAAAAAGGAGAGAGCAAAAGTAGGGAGAGAAGAAAGAATGTCCAGGAAAATAAAGTGTGTGACTATATGGCTGAAGTGACCGGAAGGGGAAGAGAGAGAGAGAAAGTGGTTTTTAAGACAGCAAAGTGCAAAAATGGTGAGCGTGAGTGTGTAGATGTTTGTGTTTATGTGAACGATGTGTGAATAATGGTGTAGACAGGTTAGCAGTTGCAGTTAGATTTGGTGGTGAGAGGTGAGGTGACAATTGTGGGAGTGCATTGGTGTTGCTGTGTATGTATATATGTATTTGTGTGTGTACGTATGTGCGTGTGTATGGATGTATGTGTGTGTATATGTGTATAATAATGTTTGCATATGCCTCTATGTGTATATGTGCGTATATGTATATCTGCACGTGTGTGTGTGTGCGTGTGTATTGGTGTATATGAAGAGATTTTTGGTCATGCCAGGATATGGCAACGTGTGTGCGCGCGCGCGTATGTGTGGGTGTGTGCGTGCGTATTCGCTAGACGTGTATGTAGTATGTGTATGTGGGGGTGTGCACAAGCTATGTATGTGAGTGTCTTGATTGATGAAGCGTCCCGAGCGCAAGTAATGAGAAATGGATCGGAACAAGATATAATCCGGAACACGAAAATATTTTTCCGCAATCCTAGTTTGCATAAGCAGTGATTAAGCAAGGGCCTGCTTCAGGAATCTGTTGCTAGGGCCTGCTTTTGGAATCTGTCGCCAAACATGGGCGTTTCAAACATAAGGCGATGATCTGCCTTCGGTGGAATTCACTACGTGTCTGTTCCGGGCGGTCGAACCATCGATGCCAACTTGTACTCCAAACAGCTGGAGTGAATATATACGCCAAATCTTTTGGTTAACAGAAAGTGTGCTCTTCTGTATGAAGAAAACGAAAGACCTCACACCGATCGAACGACCCAATACAAACATCAGAAACATGTACGCGTCAAACTGATCCCACATCCGGCATCTAGTCCGGACCTTGCTCCATTGGATTATTACTTGTTCCTGCGCTCGCAGTACTTCATCAACCTAGAGGATAAGGACGCTTCGGCGAAGGAATTCTTTTCTCTCTCTCTCTCTCTCTCTCTCTCTCTCTCTCTCTCTCTCTCTCTCTCTCTCTCTCTCTCTCTCTCTCCCTCTCTCTCTCTCTCCATAAATACACACACACACTCACAAACGCACACGAACTGGTATTAGCCTGAGATCAAATAATTTAATTCGGATTTGCGGAATAAGAGTAGAGGCTCTATGAAAATAGAAACTACGACACAAGAGCCAGGGGAAGAGGAGAGAAAGTTGACGAGGATGAGGACGGAGATGAGGATTAAGAGCAGTAAGATACAGCTGAAGGAAGACAAGGTATGAGAGATAACGTCGACAAGAGAAACTGTGTTAGAATAGTCAGGTTGAAAGAAATTCGATAATATTTCAACCGTAACTAAACACACACAATTTAATAGAAAGACATGCAGTGAAAGATCCATAACATAAGAGAATATGTTATAGGTATCGAATGGGATCAGTTTGTACTTTTAGCTTTTTCAAGCGATACTTTTTTCCAAAGCACACTTGTTACTGCGTTAGCGTATGTCCAGAAATATATATGTATGTACGTGGTCTACTCAATAAGTATCCAAACTGTTGCCATAGTAACGAAGCTAAAGCACACAGAGTAAAGCCGTCTGGCACAGATTGATCTTAGACTCTACTGTGCATGTGCACAAAGTTTTAATGGCCTAGTTCATTTCCGTTGTTTATAGCAGTGCTTGCAAGGAAGGTGTGTAGCGTGTGATAATCGCATTGAATTCGACAGAGCAAGTTGAGCAGAGAATCTGCATCAAATTTTGCCAAAAGCTTGGCGATACCTGCTCAGAGGCCTAAGTTTTCAAAAAGTTTTCTTTGTTCTCGACACAATCAAGATCTTCTGAAACCCGAGTTCCCTTTCGGTCAGCTGAAAGCAGTTTTGGCACAAACTTCAATGATAATGGACTGGACTGAACCGTAACTAATCTGCACATCCTCTGATAACTCACAGATGGTGATTCGACGATTTCCTCTCGCAGCTGCACGCACATCTGCGATGTTTTTCTTAGTTCTGCTGGTTGCGAGTCTCCCAGAACGTTTGTCAATATCGACATTTTTAAGGCCATCTTGGAAACGTCTGAACTACTCGTACACTTGTGTACCGCTCATACTCTCCTCTCCATACACTTTCTGTAACTTTGTGTAGGCATCTGAGCAGGTATCGCCACGACAACTTTCTCTCTTCATAGTCAATGCGACGATCACATGCTACACACCTTTCTTCCAAGCACTGCTGTAAACAGCGAAAGTGAGCTAGAACGTTAAAGCTTAGTGAGCATGCACAGCAGTGTTCAAGTCAATCTTCTCCAAGCGGCTTCACTCTGTGTTCTTTAGTTTCGTTACTATGGCAACAGTACGAATACTTAGTCATCAGACCTCGTATGTGTGAGTGTGTGTGTTTACATACATATATATATATGTATATATACATACATACACACCTATATTACTGCACATATTACTGTTATGGTTCTCACAAGAATTCATACAAATATAGAAATGGAACGGATTAAAGAGTGCAAATGGCGCAACATGACAAAACTTCCACGCGGCACCGTAAATAATTCATCACTGACGACGAAATGTGCAGTACTATCTTGAATTATATAATTAGATGTGTGTCATATCTTGATCTAGAGTTGTGTAAGCTACAGATTTTCTCAGTGAAACCTGTATTCGGGCTATACACAACCATAGCAACAACACCACTGACACCGCTGCCATTAGCATTACCAACACAAAGAGCCGTAACCAATCATGCATTCCTTTTTATATCACCTTTAATCCAAGTCCATTAACTTAACATTTGGAACATTGCCATCCTATCTATGGCAAAAATCCGTACTCTAGAAGCTGAAATGTCTTTCTCAAGCAATCTTTTTTCACCCGTCACTCGATTCTAACCACATCTGACTTGATTATTTTATCACATTACCATTTGAATACCCGTCCCATAACTTTTTTTTTCATTTTTTATCTTTCTGTCGGAATTTTGGGCAATATTTTTTGTCTTCAGTATCATAATTTGCTATCCTTATTTCCTTAACTGAGAGTAATTTTGTTCACTTAAAAAAATTAATTATTAGATTCTTCTTATTCTCATTTAAATACTTTTCTGACCCACTATGGTTATTTTGAAGCAGTTCTATATCAGTATAAAGACGATTGAACGTGCTCAAAGTAGATATATTAAATCAGTGTCTGATTTAAGGCGGTCGATATGTAACTCTGACACCACCTTTCTGGTTATTTTATCTAAGATATTCCATTAGCTTATCTAAGTTTATTCTATTATAGCTGTAAAAGAGTATTCAGAAAGTAAATATATTGATAACTATTATCTTATTATTATCATTAAATTCAGTATTTAATGTGAGTTATTTAACTATTCTGCAATAGCTTTCCTAACATCTCTCGCGAAAGTAGCAGCGCTTTGACAAATATGGTATTGTGCTAAACTAAATGATTTCAGTATTTGGTCTGAACCTATTCAATTAAAAATCTCTGCTGTTAATGAGTCAGCTGTTGTTGTTGTTGTTGTTGTTGTTGTTGTTGTTGTTGTTGTTGTTGTTGTTGTTGTTGTTGTTGTTGTTGTTGTTGTTGTTGATGATGATGATGATGATGATGATGATGATGATGATGATGATGATGATGATGATGACAATGATGATGATGATGATGATGATGATGATGATGATGATGATGATGATGATGATGATGATGATGATGATGATGAAGATGATGATGATGATAGTGGTGGTAGTTGTGATAATGACCAATTCTTAATATCCCGAACCGTATCCAATGAATTGCTTTCTTTTAAAAGGGATTTGGCCGTTACTTTTAGCAAGTCAAGCGATCTTATAGAAGTTCTATCATCTTGATGTTAAGAATGAAGATGATGAGTATAATGAAGATAATCCTGATAATGTCGATGAAGAGGAAAAGAAGGGGAAAGAAAAAGAGAATCATCATCATCGTTATCGTCGTCGACGTCGTGTCATCATCGATTACGTTCTCTTCTTTTTCGTTGTCTCAGTATCATTTATGCTTATATAATATTCTATAACCTCTCTATCTTTGTTTATGTCTGTCGATTTGCACGTCTGTTTCTTCGTCTCTCTCTGTCTCCTGTCAGTCTGTCTGTTTGTCTCTCTTTCTTTCTTTCTTTCTTTCTTTCTTTCTTTCTTTCTTTCTTTCTTTCTTTCTTTCTTTCTTTCTCTCTCTCCCTCTCTCTCTCTCTCTCTCTCTCTCTCTCCATTTCTCTCTCTCTCTCACACACATCTTGCTGTTCAGGTTTGTCTTTTAAAAAGTTAATTTATGACATAGATCCAGCTGTTATCATTAACTTCTATAACGTCTTCAGAACTAGTGTGCACCTATGATTTACGTAGCTATGATTTTCACATAGCATTACAGTGCTATGTGGATGTACGAAGGTAAGCTGAAAAGTTCATAGGCTGACAAAGAATGATGCTAGAGCTGTGAAATCTTGCTTGCGTTAATTTCAACCCTTCTTATTAATAACTGCATTGTTTCTTTCCAGGTAAACATATATCTCACTGTTCAAAGAAGGCTTCAAAGGTAACTGGTAGCGACTGTTCTTTGAAAATGGACAAAATTTGGCATTGTGGTATTATCAAGTACATGCAGAAATAACGGTTTAGCCTCCAGAGACATGCATGCTGACATGGTTGCTATACTAGGGTATGGTGCCCTAGCTTTATCAAGAGTACAAAATTGGGTAGCTGTACTTAGGAAGAGAAGGAAGAATCTCGAAGATAACCCAAGGTCGAGACTTCCTGCAATTGCCACCACTTAGGTAAACATTGATCATGTTCACCACATGGTGATGGATAACAGGCTATTGACTATAAATCAAATAGTCGATGCTATTAACATATCCCGTGACAGAGTCGAAAATATTTTGTACAATGAATTTGACATGACGGTTTCAGCTCGGTGATCGCCACGTTTTCTGACACCTGATCAAAAGCGCACCAGGCTGATCACATCACGGAAATATCTGACATTGTTTGACCAGATCGACCTGATTTCCTTGAACGTTCCCATAGCCAGGATGAATGTTGTGTTCATCACTTTGATCCAGAGACAAAGAGACAAGCCGGGCAGTGGAAACACCCTTTTACTTGTTCGAAAAAAAGCCAAGATCGTTTTATCCGCAGGGAGAGTGATAGCCTTAGTTTTTTCGGATGCAAAAAGCATAGTGTTTATTAACTATCTTGAAAAGAGCGACACAATCAATGGAAAGTACTATGCCAACTTGCTGAGGCAGTTACGAAAGGCTACCAAGACCAAATGCCCAGGAAAACTGACGAAAGAGGTTTCATCTCATCAGGACAATGCTCCAGCATACAAGTCCTTGATTTCAGTGGGTACTGTTGATGATTACGGTTTTGAGCTGGTTGATCACACTTCCCTTTCTCCTAATTTGGCCCAATCTGACTATCATCTGTTTTATCATCTGTTCGACTATGTCGAAAAATAAACCTCATTTGGTGATATTCCATGAAAGCATCTTGGTCAAACTATGAACTTTTCAGCTGACCTTCGTATTTCTCTGTGTCTGTATGTATAAATGTATTAGTGTGTGGTTATCATATGTGTCTGTGTCTATGAGCTGGAACTAATCGTATTATTCTTGTGCGTGTAGGCTTTATCAACTACAATGTGTACATATGCATTTATATATTTATACGACGGGCTTCTTTCAGTTTCCGTCTACCAAATCCACTCACAAGGCCGAGATTATAGAAGAAGACTCTTGACCAAGGTGTTACACAGTGGGAGTGAACCCGGAAACAAGCTTCTAACCACATATGCATGCATACTTATATTCATTCACACGTAAACACATACATGAGTATGCAAGGTTTTTTGTTTTAAAATGAAAGAAAAGAAGTAGACAAAGTATACATATATGTCTATATGTGTGTTTATGTATTTACGTGAGTCCGTGTGCGTGTGTGTGTGTGTGTTTATATATATATAAATGCCTCGATATACGACTTAACTTTTTCCCAGAGACCACTCGTAAAACGAGAACTCATAAAGCAGAGCAGTAATTTCCCATACTAGTAATGTTATAAATCGTAATTCATTCCCAGAAAAATATTTTATCTATAAAATTTATAATACTCATAAATTAATAACAATGAAACAACAATAGAATGTAAAAAATATTTTATGCAAAGTAAAAAGAATGTCTAGATCATTTATAATAAAGAATATTATTATCATAATCATTTTCTGAATCACTTTCACTCGCGCTAGACTCACACACACCATTACTTGTAGACGCGATCACCGATTCACAAGCACTCGTAGATGGATGGACTTGTAGATTTCTTTTAAAAAAAAACAATTCTATAGTTATTTGCGTAGAAGAAACTTTTTTTCAAATTCTATAAATTTCTCGCTAAGACGCAGAATCATTTGTTATGGTACTCGAAATGTTTGCACTTTGTTCAAAATTTAGGTTTGTGCATGAAAAATAAAACTCGTAAAATTGGGATCTCGTAAAGCGGGTCCTCGTAAAGTGAGGTATTACTCTGTGTGTGTGTGTGTGTGTGTGTGTGTGTGTGTGTGTGTGTGT
>NC_068996.1:31707111-31709328 GCF_001194135.2 Octopus bimaculoides | reverse complement strand
ACACACACACACACACACACACACATCGAATGCACAGACATACATATATATGTATTCATTCTTTTATTTTTTTACTTGTTTCAGTCATTTGACTACAGCCATGCTGAAGCACTGCCTTAAAAGGCTTAAGTCAAACAAATCGACCCCAGGACTTATTCTTTGTAAGCCTAGTACTTATTCTATCGATTTCTTTTGCCGAACCACAGGGTTAAGGGGACATGAATACACCAGCAATGGTCGTCAAGCGATGCGATGGCGCAGAGGGAGCTGGACAAACACACTCACACACACACACACACACACACACACACACACACACACACATATATATATATATATATATACATACTTATATACGACGGGCTTCTTTTAGTTTCCGTCTACCAAATCCACTTACAACGCTTTGGTCTGCTCGAAGCTATAGTAGAAGGCACTTGGTCAAGGTGTCACGCAGTGGGACTGAAGCCAGAACCATGTGGCTGGTAAGCAAACTTCTTACCACACAGCCGGGCCTGCGCCTCGAAACGCCTAGTTTAGAATAGAGGCAGCTGATGAAAGAAAAGTTCCATAAGTGGCTCGTCTGTTTTCCTGTGTTCATTCTGTTGTCCGTAAAAAAAGGCCGTTTTCTGTGCTTTGTTCATGTTCCCATCCCTTTTTTGACGTCCTATACCTGGATATGCATCTATATATACATGTAGATGTAGGCATGTACATATATGTATGTGTACATATATGTATGTATACATACATATGCTCATATATAATTTGTATTATATATATATGCATATGTATATAATATATGTATATGCGTATATATGATACAGAAGAGAGAGATGGGGTAGGACAGAGACATGCATACAGATAAATAGATTGATGGATACAGACAGGCAGACAGACAGACAGACAGACAGACAGAGATAGATAGATAGATAGATAGATAGATAGATAGATAGATAGATAGATAGATAAATACAAATGAATTTTCCGATGCTTTCAAACGTTATCTAGGCAAATATCTTTAAGTAATATGAAACAAACCACTGATGCTCAATTGTCATTAAACATCTCTCTACGCGAGTGGGCTCAGGAATCGCAAAATATGACTTTAGTGGTTTCATTGCATTATAATGCCAATGTGACAAACTTCTGAGGTAAATATAAAATTGCCAATACTAGATGAGCCCTAAGCCAATTCAAGATTGACTACGACTTATATATATATATATATATCTATGTTTCCTTATGATTCACTTACATTTATGTATATCTGCACCTCTACGTACGCGCGTGTGTCATCAAATGGATGATTGTATACACATGCTTGTATAAATTTGTGTTTATATGTATGGAAGTGTGTGTGTGTTTGTATATCTGTAGAAAGAATGAATGAATCTTTTTGTATGTGTACTTAAGATAGTTTTAGTGTACGTGTGCCAGCGTTTAAACGTGTGTGTAACAGGAGACTTGTCACTGGACGATAGCAGTGACAGTGGTGTTAGTGAAGGTGGTAGTGGTGTTGGAAACGCTGGTGGTAATGTTTGGGTAGGGACGCAGAGAAATTAATAATAATCATTATTTCTGTTTGAGATCAAACATTAACGATACCCTCGGGGTGGATATGAGCTTCACCATAGGGAATAGTGGGTGAATACAATAGGACAAAGAGTGGAGGAGAAATAACAGACGGAACAAGGGAGAGAAAGAAAGAGAAAAAGAAAAAAATGAAAGAAAGTAAAGGAAGAAAAAGAAAAAGATGTCAAGAGAGGGAATGAGTTGGATAGAAAGAGATGATATCAATATATGCATGTAAGATAGTGCGAATCATAGAGAGAGAAAGAAAAGAGAGTGTAGGAACGATAAGCGAATATGTACTGAAGATAAAGTCTCCTTGTGAGAGAAAGTAAACAAATGTGTGAGAGAAGGGACAGAAAGAGAAATAGAGAGACAGAGAGAGAAATAGAGAGACAGAGAGAGTGAGAGTGAGTGAGTGAGTGAGTGAGTGAGAGGAAAGAGTGAGAATGGAATGGTCATAGGGTGATAGTATTCGTAGAATATTATTACCAGTAGTGAAGGTAACAGGAATGTTGATAGTGGTAGAAATAATGGTTATGATGGTAGCCGTAGTGACAGCGTTGGTGTTAGCAGTGAGAAGTGTTGTTGTTGGTATTGGTGGTGGTGGTGGTGGTGGTGGAAGTACAGTTGTGATAGTGGTTGTAA
>NC_068996.1:31699587-31707101 GCF_001194135.2 Octopus bimaculoides | reverse complement strand
GGTGGTGGTGGTGGTGGCTCTGGTGGTGGTGGCTCTGGTGGTGGTGGTGGTGGTGGTGCTGTTGCTGCTGCTGGTGATGGCGGTGGTCGTCGTCGTCGTTGTGACAGTTGTTGTAGTAATGGTGTTGGTGGTAGTGGTGGTGGTGACGTATATGGCGTTGTCGACTGTGGCGGTAGCGGCGGTGACGGCATCGGTGGAGGCATTGTGCTGTGCTGCAATAAAAGCAGTAGTAAGTGAGAGTATATGGGTGCAAGAGAGGGCAAGAACGATTGTGTGACGTTGCTTGTCGTCTATTGAAGAAAAAAGTCAAGCACATTGACGTGATATCAGATGAAATTCGATGCACCAGATGGCCAGGTTTAAACGCACACGACTACTGAATGACTGGGTTAACTTGAAGAAATCTATAGATAAAGAAAAACAACAACAAAAATATATAACAATAAACACTCACTGCTCATGTTGTCCATTTGTTTTCCTTTTCTTTTCTAATATCTTATTTATATATTCATTTATTTTATTTAACTTAGACGAAGAAAATTGCTTTCTCATCAACTGGACGCATGCAATGCAGACTACCTGGAAAACAGTGCGATAATGCATTAGCACAGTAAATCAAAATGGCTGCTGAACCGAGACGTGTAGCCAGCCAACCAACCAACAAGAAAAACACGCCAACGAGCCAAAACATAACAGTAACATATAAATGAATAATAATAATAATAGTAATAATAATAATAATAATAATAATAATAATAATAATAATAATAATAATAATAATAATAATAAAAATAAAAATAAAAATAAAAATAAAAATAACAACAACAATAATAATAATGATAATAATAATAATAATAATAATAATAATAATAATAATAATAATAATAATAATAATAATAACAATAATAATAATAATAATAGTAATAATAATAAAAGCCTGGCTAGCTTGCCGGTTTGCTGCCTGACTTGCTGACGGGATAGATGGGCCATTGAGAATTCCCTGAAGATACACATCGCCGACCTTGGCTCACTGATTACCGATTAAGCTGAAACGCGCTGTAGATTAATTGCGTCCGCGATTTTTCAAATCATAACCTCTTTAGTTAGGGAGGAAGTTTTCAATAACAGCTACATTGTTCTCTTTAGAAGCGGACAATTACACATCAAATGCAGCATGTTTTGTTTTTCTTTTCCTCCTTTCTTTTATTACCGTTTTTTTTCCCTACTGTTCTTTTCTACTCTATATTTCTCTATTTAGCTCATTCCATCTTTTCTACTTCTATATCGCATTCATCTGCTGTAGTATTCCCTCCCTCCTCCTCCTATTCTTTCTTCTTCATTTCCCTTTTTGTCTTCCTCTTTTTCTTCTTTTCCTCCTCTTTTCATTTTCTCCTTTTCTTCCTCCTCCTCTTTTTCCACCTCCTTTTTTCATCTTCTTTCTCTTACTATTTTCTTCGTTCCCCCACCCCATCGCTCCATTTTCCTAATCACAGATTCAGCTACATCACTTTAAATGCCATAGAATACTTCATCTTCCACAATGTACGATTATTTTCGTAAGCGAGACCTCCAACCGACACTCGCCACAATATAATGTAAAAAATATAATGGGAATAATGGCCGAAGCAAAAGTGCATACACGCGTTACAGTGACACAAAAGTGTGCATCCACTGCACAGTTGAATGCGTCGGAATAATAAATAAAATGATCATATACAATAACAAATAAAAACAATTGCTAGATAAATATTGAAGAGTTCTTCTTCTTGCTGTTGTTATTGTTGTTGTTGCAATTATTATTATTATTATTATTATTATTATTATTATTATTATTATTATTATTATTATTATTATTATTATTATTATTATTATTACCATCATCATCATTACTATTATTGTTATTGTTATTATCATAGTGGTTGTTGTGTTATTCAAGATTGTTCATTTATAGCTGTCTAGCATTAATTTATTAGGCGATTTTTGTTCATACCATTTGAATCTTTAAGTGATATTCATAATAAATTAACTCGTGCACCTAAAACCAAGAACTAATTAATAATGCATCCATGCATGATAGCTGTTATTCATGCGAGTATGTCTATATATATATATATATGTATATATACACGTTCCTAAAGTAGAACCACATGTGTGTATGTGTGTGTGTGTGTGTGTGTGTGTGTGTGTGTGTGTGTGTGCGCGCGTGTGTGCTTGAATTTTTGTCTGTGTTTATGTATTTATATATGCGCTAGCAAATGTATATACATATATATATATATGAATGTATGTATGTATATATGCATGTATGTATATATATATATATATATATATATATATATATACGCATGCATGTATATATGTACATGTATATGTATGTGTCTACACACACACACACACACCCATACGCACATATGCACACATATATGCACGAGAACATAAACGGAGGGATGGCAATGTGATTTAGAGGTTCGATTTCCAACCATATGGTTTCGGGTTTGATCATATTGTCTAGCATCTTGTGGAAATGTTTTCAACTAAGCCTCGAGTTGGGTAATGCATTATGATCGAAATTCAAAAAGTAGAATGTATGCAAAAGATTGTCGTACGTACATATGTATACATCCATTTACTGATTCGGCAAAAGAAAAGATGGAATAAGCACCAGGCTTCAAAAAATAAAGTACTGGAGTCAATTCACTCGACTAAAATTCTTCAAGGCGGTGCCTCATCATGGACGCCGTCTAATGACTGAATCAATTTTAAAAAACATGCAACGCAACAGCTTGATATCACTTTTTATTTAATATATTAAAGGGTGTCACACAGAGCAAGAATTTGAATGTGAATCTCTTGTTGGTAACAGTGACTATATATCTCTCTCCCCTGTCTCTCTACCTCTCTCTCTCTCTCTCTCTCACTCTCCCTCTATGTATATATTTCATTTTTTCTTTGTGTGCTGAACGTTTGGGGCTGGTTATCCAGGTCCATCTCCTTCTAGATTGCTTCCTGAATAGGCTGTTCCCAATATAAGGTCATCCTGTTTCTGCTATAATAACCAAACTTCCTCTTTTTTTGTTTCCCTTTCCTGATACTAATTTACAAACATACTTCTCTTCCTCTCATTCTTTTCCAACCACTATGGTGTAAGTAGATTTGTGAGCTAGTGCTTTCTCTAGCTCTTTGTAGAATTCTTCCACTTCGTAGTCTTCACTCGTATTCATGGAAGCATAGATCTGGATGATCTTCAGGGTGGCATTTCTTGAGAGACGAATATTTAGCACTCCTATGTGGGATGAAGGCAATTGGTAAGAAATAATTTTCGAAGCCTATTCTTTACGTATGATGAGCTCTATACCAACTGTTGCTCTCGTGCATTCCGCTTTTCCCAGTTTCATGACACTTCCATCTGCCTATCTCACGTTCATTTCTTTCTTTCGACGCTTTCTCAGAGCCCTAGCACATTGCTTTTGATTTTTCGTTTTTCTTTTGCATTGGATGGGTCTTTCTGGTTGATTCTCCCTACCAAAGATCTACAATTATAGGAACAAATGGTAAGTGTTGTTATACTTACTGAGTCTGGAAGAAGGAGCCTTCCGAGACTGTTAAGTTTGATTTGATTAATATTCTATCTGAACAATTGCTGGTCCACAATAAACAAGGTCAGAAGCTAGGAGGAGCTTCCAGAGGATCAATGCTTTAAAGATGAAGGATTAGAATTTGTAGTTAGTGTGGAGAAAGAGCTTTAGGTGTAAGGTAGAGAGACTTGTTGGATGGGGTTGGTGGAGTGGTGAAAGTACGAGTCCAACCAAATCTGAAGGCCAGATATGAGAGTGTGTCCGTAAGTCTTGGAACGCTAATCAACCGAGCAGTGATACGGCCCTAGTTGTGTCAAGTGTGTGTTTGTAGAATATTTAGCATGTTATTCTTAAGGTCTGTTGTATAAATACATGGCACTGAGCACTTTGAGTTACGATTAATTCCTGTACTTGATATATAGAAAGAGAAGAAAGGGAGAGAAAGCCATATATATAACTGTATATCTATTGCTAACCAACACCAAATTTTATGTTTTTGTCGTTCCATGTATCTTTTAAACGATTCATTTGAATTTACAAGCAGTTCTGAATAATAGATTATTTCAATTCACTTTTATATATATACCCTTGAAAAAGAAGTTCAGTTAATAATTTTGCTGTTTGTTGTTCTTATTCCACTAACTTTCCATTGTTGTATAATTGTCAAATAGCTATGTATGTAATGCAACAACAAATTTAAATGATATACGAAATTTATATCGTTTAAAGATTTAAATATTATACAGTATCATAATATGTTTTTTTATACGCCAATCATTGCTAAATTTTGTAGCATAATTTTATTTTTTATTACAATAATTGAGTATATATCACTATAATGTTTCGCTAAATTTATAGCACAATTTTTTAAATCATAACAAATGTTTTATATATACTGCATGTATATTTAACGAAATATATTCTTTTCTAATCTAGGCACAAAGCCCGAAATTTTAGGGTGGGGGCAACCGATTAGATTGACCTCAGTACGCAACTAGTACTTAATTTATCGAATCGAAAGGATGAAAAGCAAAGTCGAGGTCGGCGGAATTTAATGAAATATATTAACGACTTTGTCATAATATTGTTTATTGTTGCTGTTGTTGTTGTTGTTATCTAGTATTTTACACATATTAGGGCGGTGAGCTGGAGAATCGTTAAGTACGCCGGACAAAAATTTAGAGGCATTTATCCGTCTTCACGTTCGGAGTTCAAATTCCGCCGATGTCGATTTTGCCTTTCACTATGTCGCGGTCAATAAAATAAGTACCAGTTGAGCACTAGGGTTGATGTAATCGATTTACTCACTCCCCAGTAATTACTGGCCTTGTGCAAAAATTTGAAGTCAGTATTTTACATATATTGCAACAGGAGAAAGATTGATTACACAGACTCTTATTATTTGTTCATTGTTTTTTCAGGACTGTGAAACATTGAAGTTAGGGAGTTGCTTAAGGAGCAAAATTATCAACAGTTTTATGGAAAATTCAGGAATAAGTTGCATTACTGAATGTAGTTATGCTGCAGGTTTATGTCTTAACCTATGCTAAATTAATTTATCTGGTTATTTAGATAAGATAAAAATTAATACAGAGGCACCCAGTTTTTTCACAATTGACTTATATTTTTACGAAAATGTAATGTTCCTTTCGACAAAGTGAAGTGGATGATAAACACAAGCAACAAAAGTTCTGGACGCCGTATAAGTATGTGTTTATACACACACACAAACACACACACACACACACACACACACACACACACACACACACACACACACACACACACACACACACACACAAACACACACACACATACGCACACGCACGAACATATATGCATACATACATAGATACATACATATATACATACATACATACATACATACATACATACATACATTTATACATACATACATACATACATACATACATACACACACTGCATGGAATTGGTCTCGAATAAGCTATGATATTGTACTGACACGCAACTCGGAGTTCCGTGTCCAGTCCCCTTCGCGCCATCGCTTGACAACCGGTGCTAGTGTATTTACGTCCCCGTAAATTAGCTGTTCGGCAAAAATGACCGATAGAATAAGTACTAGGCTTACATAGAATAAGTCCTGGGGTCGATTTGTTCGACTAAAGGCGGTGCTCCAGCGTGGCCGCAGTCAAATGATTGAAACAGGTAAAAGAGTAAAAGAGTATACGCGACTCTCACAATCTAGAATACACAGACTAAATAACACAAAACTAAATAGAATAAAACTGGTGGGGAAATACGGAGCAACCGTAGATCATAGTACAGTATACTACGATGGAATGGTTGCAAGTAGGGGTAATAAAAGCTCATCAATAGCAAAAATGGATCCAAACAACACCACACGATTGACAGTTCAATCCATACATATGGAAAATGAGTACCCGGTTACAGGAAGAAGAGTAAGGGGGATCACCAATAGTAACTCCGCTGGGAGAACGGAAAAAATAATATCACATGTAACTCCAGACCTAAAGAAGAATGCAGGTTTAGCAACAACTGCATGATAAAGAATGTAGTGTACAAATGTGAGGTGAAGGTGGGTACGCAGAAATACGTGTTCACTGGTAGCACCGGAAACACCATGAAAAATCGTCTGCGTAACCATCTTACATCATTTTCCAATATAAACAAAAGCGTTTCACATCACTATCGAACCTCGTCTGGAGTCTCAAACAGAATCGAGTGGAGCATACAACTCACTAGTCTACTATAAGAAATGCTGCACCATACAACGGAACATTACGGGTTCTAGAAGAAACTCTCGAAGTCACCACATCTAGGGAAACGTGATTAATGGACACTCCGAAAGCAAAACATGTTTTCTGGAATTCGAAAGAATTTTTTTGAAACGGAATAACATCACCCATCATCAGCATATTATAGAACAAAGAAGGAACACAAATAATTAAACAAACAGGCCATTATTTAGGATGTTATTCACTACACCTCTGTACCACCAGAAATAATTAAAATATCACCATAAGAATATATCATTTGTCAGTTCAGATAACGAACCTCAAAAGCTGATGGCTGTAGTGGCTATACCTGCTGACCTGTCTGCTTCAGACTCCATTGAAGATAGTCATACCTTAAATGAGATCGAACAAAGGGATGTACTACTCATTCTTGCCATCTGCAGACTGGATAGCAAAATAAGTCCAAGAGCACCACCAACACTTCCATCCTCATATAATCACCATTCCTTCCTCTCTTTCCATCACCTTCCACTCTCCACCAAATACGCACAGAAATAGCCACATAACTCGATCAAACTTCTCACTGGTCAAAAAGGATAAACAACCTTCAGGTAAACAACCATTAATGTTATATCACCTGAAGAAATGAATTTATGAAGGTGATCTACCCAATGCCCACGGATACTACGGACTACACTGTAATCATTCCAAGCATGCGGACTGTGATCTCAAGAAAACATGTGATTTGTAGAAACGCACGGAGCGATGAGATCCTTTCAGTTTAGCCACCAATTTTCGAAAATATGGTACATTAACGTAGTTTTCGAAGCTGGATCACAGGAGACATTTCACTTTTTTCAGAAAAAAATTTACCCAGTAAGAAAACAGGATTTAGAAGCTGTTTTTTTTTTTCTTTTTTGGTTTTTTGTGCGTGACGTGCTTTAATATGAATCTCTTAATAAATCAACTTCTGCTTTACGCACGACATATAACCCATTTTATTCCTCATAACTTTTTTTTTTTTTTCAAAAATGTTTGCGAATTTATATTCTACACTCAGAAATTCATACGATTATGCAAAAACCAAACAAAAAAAAAGAAAAAATAATTGGTTGAGGGGTGAGTGATTTAAGGTCTATTTGGTTTATATTTATCACATCTCTCGACCAGGGTACAAGCAGTAGATGAGCGCAAGCAGCAG
>NC_068996.1:31690918-31699059 GCF_001194135.2 Octopus bimaculoides | reverse complement strand
TATATATATACATATATATGTATCTATGTATCTATGTATCTATGTATCGATGTGTATTTCGAAACTACGCTCTTTGACAGAAAGGAATAAGCAATAAATAGAGAAAAAGACAAAACATCTAGGGTTCGGCAGTCCAACATGGCGAATGATTGGGAAAAAAAGAGGTAGAATGAAAGGGAGATAATAACAAAGAGAGGTTAAATGAAAGGGATGTAATAACAAAGACACGTTGAATGAAAGGGTGATCCCAACATGCTGAGATGCGAAAGTGTGCGTGTGAATGTGAGAATTGTGTGTGTAATTGCGTATGTTTGACTGGGGACGAGTGACTTTGACGCGTGTGTGTGTGGGCGCGTGTGTAACGTGTGTGTGTACGTGTGTTGTGTGTAGCATTGACGTGCACTTTTTCACACTCATGTTTGTGTGTGTGTGTGTACGTGTGTGTGTGTGTGCGTGTGTGTGTGTGTGTCTGTGACCAAATAGTGTGCATGTGTATAGTGTATGTATGTGGTCGAAAGTTATCTTTGTCTATGTGTGTTGCGTTTGTATGTATATATTGTCTGTGTTCATGTATTATGTGCTTGTGTTGGTATGAGAGTGTGTGCCTGATGGCGTGTGGTGTGTATGTACTGAGTTAAATAGTGTATGTCTGCTCATATAGTGGTATGTGTGGTGACGGTATTGGAGACTGTGTGTGGGTGTGTGGATGACAGTGTGTGGTGTGGTTACTGAGAAGTGGTGAGTGCTAGTGTGTGTGGGTGAAGATACCGGGTGGGCGGTATGCAGGTGTGTAAGTGGAAAGAGGCAGTTAGATGTGGGAGGTGAGTGAGAATCTGTATGGGGTTGGTTTCAAAGGAACAGAGAAGGTAAGTTGAGCCCACGTGGCCCAAAAAAAAACGAAGAGAGAAGATTATTTCTTGTTCATGGTGAAGGCGGGAGTCCGAGTGGCCCCTGTGCAGAGACAATCCAAACACAGACAGATGCTGTAGTGAATGACCGATAGAGCGGAAGTGGTGCGAGACCGAGGTGTCATTGCCGAGTCTGATGTCTTGGAGGTGCTCTGCGAACCGATCAGTCAAGCAGCGTCTCGTTTGACCAATGTACAGGGAAGGACAGAGAAAGCAGAAGATGTACTAATTAATATTACTAGAGGTACGGGTAAAGGAGTCAGTAACGTGATAGGGACTGTGATGATGCCCGTGAGGATGTTGATGTTGGAGAGGTACGGGAAGGTGTGACAGCCTTGGCGGGAGCAGGGGAAGAAGCCAGGCTGGGAGGCGGGGGTAGAAAAGAAACTGTGAAACATGAGGTCACGCAGGTTATGAGTTCGTTTGAAGGAGGATGGAGACAGGTTACTGAAGATGTGTGTGGTGGAAGTGAATTCTTTATTATGATTATAACAATCAGTACACAGATGGGACATTACAGGACAAAACAATTACAAAAATGTTACAATGAGTTCGAATTTACGTTTAAAAATTTAATTATGATATATATGATTAACTTTACTTTTAAAATGTTCTTTTTTTAAAAAACAAAATAAAAGAAATAAAAGAAGGTTCAAATTTCATTACCCGGCAGACTATAAGGCCCAGCAATTAACTTTTTCCTTTCATCGATGATTAAGTTGGGTTACTGACACCCACCTTTCTCATCACCTTCTTCCAACGTTTCTCATACTCTCTCAGTGGCAGGATCTTCCTCTCCAACTCCATCTCGCTCTTCAGATGGTATCTGAAGTAAGTTAACAAGCCGGGGCCAGAGACGTAGGACCCTGTCACGAAACCTTTCATTCTAGTTCTCCAAACACGCTCTTTCAGTACTGCCGCCGTACAGTAAAAACAAGTCTCGCCTTCCTTTGAGAGTCCAGTTAGCGGTATCGTCTTTATTATAGATCCAGCCGACAGCTGTACTTGTCCCAGATGCGACATTGTACAAAAACGTGCTGGACGGTTTCGTCGTCCAGCCCACTTCTTGGACACGTTGGTGGCACTGACATTCCGTGCCTAGATAACTTATCACGAACAGGTAAAGTGTTCCTGTAACACTGCCAGGTCAGGGATTTTTGGTAGTTGTCCAAGTACCCCGGCCTGAAAGCTTTTTTAAACAGGTTGGCAAGTTGGTTCTCGTCGAACCCCAGAGCCCCTCCTAGGACGTCATCAATTTTTACCTCTACCAGCTCTCTATAGAACACCGAGGTGGTATTCCCGCTGCTGGCCTTGCCCGTCTTGTGGATCAGCCAGAGTGTCTGTCAGCACTCCTTCTGCCATAAAGTCAGATTCCGTTTTTTTATGAAACCGGGTTTAAATCTCTCCATTGAGGCCGGTCGCGGGAAGAATTCTTCTGCCAGCGGACTCCACACCTTATCACCCTCCAGGTGGCACCAGAGATGTCTCAGCCTCAACGCATGTCTGCGCATTATTAGCCAAGGCATTCCCAGCCTGCCCTTTAACGGTTCCTAGCAGCAAAGAGCGCCTTAAAAGTGGCTTTGCTCCCTTCCACAAAAAACGGAAAAGGAGTCGTTCCAACTTGCTTTGCCACGAATCGGGACAGGGCACATTGGACAGGTGGTAGATGATTACAGATGCCATGAACACCTTACCACCTCCGCCCTTCGTTTCAAGGACCACTTCCGTGCTATGGGCTCTACCTTGTCCGCCACCTCGCTCCAATTCTTCTCCATCTGAGAGTCCGAGCCAAACCAAACTCCAAGCAACATAACAGGACCATTTGTCCAGTGCCCTACGACACTGGACGATATATCGACTTATTCCTCCAGGTGCCGAGGCGCAAGCCGATGGACCTGTCCTTGTTAACTTTTGCTCCTGTCACCGCTTCGTATCCTCTGAGAGCATCTACACGAGGTAGCTGTGCTTCGTTGGAAACGATGAAGGTGACGCCATACGCATAAACCGAAACAGACTTACTGCATCCGATTTCATTAGGGTTGCCTCCCAACTTTTCCAACTTGCACACCAATGGCTCTTGAGCCAACACGTACAAAAGCGGAGACAAGGGACACTCTTGACGAACTAAGCGCTCGATCGAAAACGGCTCCGTCAGGTAACCGTTTATCTGAACTGTGGACTTGATGCCGCTGTACATAGTGGAGGTCCACCCGCGAAAGCCAGGGCCCATCCCAGCCGCTTCGAGGACCACCTCCAGGTACCGATGGTCTACCCTATCAAACGCTTTACTTTGGTCTAAATGGACCAATGCCCCTCCTTTACCGGCTAATTTCCATAGACGCTAGCCAGTATATCTCCGAACAAGTCCGGCATAGAACGATAAAACTCATAGGACAGACCATCCAGCCCCGGCGACTTTTCCCTAGCGCACTCGACCAACAACTCTCTTACCTCCGCGGGAGTGATCGGTCCTTCACAGCATCCAGCCTCACGTGCCGAGTGTCGCGGCCCACCAGCTAGGACGTCCTTTAAGGCCTTCCCACGCTCAAGCAAACCGCCCTACCCGAACGTCAGGGCGAAATGTTGATGAAAGACTTTCTGCATCTCCTCCTGTCCATAGATCTTGCGCCCCTGTTCGTCCGTTAACAACTTTATAGAGGCCTTTTTACCTCTCTAACTGTCCACACGACGTGCGCATCCGGCAACGTTAACACCTTCTCGTTTCCCTGCATGTAGCTTAGCTCTAACTCTGCAACCTTCGTGCTTGGCGTTGAGGTGACATACAAGATCGTTCTCGCCGTTTGCACTCTAGATGCAGAGCCAGATTCCATCGCCTCGTCTAAGTTCTTTACTAAATCGCCCTCTATTCTAGTGCTATCTAAACTTAGCTGCTTGCTAAATCTAATGGACTTCAAAGGGATGGCTCTTTTGAGGCCGTGCCACCATCTATTACACTGGTCAACAAAATAAAATTTGTTTTAATCATCAGAGTTGCTAATTGACTTTTCTGGGTTAATTTTTGATGCTAATTACGAATCCGAAATCCGATTTCCTCTATCAGGTCACATTTCCATGTTAATGATACCTGCTGTTTTAACTTATAGGATACGTAAAGCATGTCTATATAAAGTATATTGAATACAAGATTCGATAATTTCATGGCTTTTTATTGCATAAAATTAAAATTATTGTGTACAAATAAGTTACAGTACATAACAACTTGAAATCTTTGGGATTTGGACTTTCTATGGTGTCTTGTCTCAAGTTCATCCAACAGCTAACATTCCTGCAATCCAATATCCTTGATATCGTTGATCCATCGATGCAATGTCTTGATGAAAGCATTCCCCTTGCTCATCAGACATTGCTGTGGTACGTCTTCATTTTCAATCGTGAAATTTTCATCCACTTTGGTGTCTTCCACAGCAGTAGTATTTTCTTCAGGAAATACATCTTCGTCAGACATCTGAAGGCCATTTTCTGGTAGTATTGGAATAGGAAGATCATCGTCGTTGTGTGGTACTGGTCTTCTTGCTGATTCCAAGTTGGGATACACAATCTTATGCTTGGTCTTTACAGTAAACTCACATACATTAACGTTGCAGAGATAATAGTCCATGAAATGATCCTTTGGCTCTCTCCATATCATAGCTATTGCAAATGGCATTGCTCTCTTCCTCTTATTTAGCCAATCCCTTAGTCCATATGAACAAGCTGAGCAGATGATGTACGGGGCCCAACTCTTATTTTAATCCCTAAGAGAGCAGCCAAAGTATAACTGGTAGATCTTCTTGATTTCACTTGTGATGGCACGTTTCTGAGCTTTGGTGGTAAATGAACCACAGACCTGACAAAATATATCAGGATTGTTCTTGCAATGCCTTCACATCCTGAGTAGAAAGTAAAATTTATGAAAAGAAAAGATTATGAAAACATAAAATTACAAAATGAATAAAAATTGTTATAAAACAGAAATCAGAATTTACCTGTATAAGACATTTACGTGTAGCGTTATTGCATATGGGTGTTATATACCTCTCTTATCTCATCAGAAAAACTGTGCCTGATAGAAGGAAACCGATTACATTTTTGAAATCTGCAGACAAAACTACATATAAGACACCATATAATATCCCTGATGAAAATTGCCTGTTGACCAGTGTTATTAATGATGGTGCCACATAATGCCCTCTGTACTAACACCTTAATCCGGGTACGAAAGGTTTCACAAATTAAAATAGACTTGTTCATCTTCCAGTTCCCGGGTCCCTGTCTATGGCATTTGTACCTCACACGTCACATACTTGTGATCCGTGTAAGGCACAATACAAAAAGATATTCTTATCTCTTTCCCTAACGAATACCCTAAGTATGATCTACGTGAGCCGTCATTGTTACTCCACGTCCAATGTGGAAGGCGCGGCTCATCCAATCGGTAACGGTCTACAAGATTAAAGTTTTCTAGTATACTTCTGAGGCTAGGATTCCCTTTCCTATCGGTTGAGCCAACACTATCGACCCGCGCATCGAGGATAGTGTTAAAGTCCCCTACCAGAACTACCGTTTTTGACGTCATTAGAAAGTGCTCCAGGTCTCGAAAGAAAACCGACTGCCCACGCTCATTAGAAGCGTAGACAGCTACCAACCTGAAGAACTGCTTACTCACGTGGGTTACACCCAGGACAACCAGCCTACCTTCTGCGTCAAGAAAAAAAGTACTTACCTGTAAGTCCAAGCTTTTCCTGGTAAGGACTGCCACGCCCGCACCTCTTCTCCCGCTAGGAGAAATAAATTTCTCGTAACCATTCAGAAGAGGTGAGAACGCTTGAAGTCCGCTCATCTTGGACTCGGTTGTAATAACCACGTTTCGGTTGTAATAACCACGTTTATTCTATGTGTCCTGAGGTCGTTCGGGAAACAAGCCTGTTTCCATCTCGACCCCATTCCCCGTAGCTGCTGGGCTTTTCACCGGCGTTGCCACCGGGCTCTGGGTTGGTGTGACTGCCGGGCTGAAGATTAGTTTGCCTGCTATCACCTCTTGGGTAACGTCTTTTATATAATTGTCTCTTATGCGTTCTTGGAGGAGTTTCTCCTTCCACTCCTCCTCTCCGACTTATGCAAAGCGAACGTCAGTTTCACTGTCAGCAGGTTTAAAATATTTTATCCTTCCAAGGATAAAATATTTTAAACCTGCTGAGGTGGAAGAGGTGGAAGTGGTGGGTAGGAGGGTTGGAGTAATGGAAGGGTGTGAGTAAGCATGAAGGGAAGTGGATCAGGGTGGGAGGGGTGTAGTAGCACCGGGTGGAACAAAATGAAAGAGTTTATGTTGTTTAGTGCGATCCAGTAGGTCGTGGAAAATGTGGTTTAGATGGAGGATAAAGCGTAAAGTAGAATGTGCAATGGATAGTGAGCAGCAGGAAAAACAGGTGGGATAAGCGAGAGGGAGAAGGCGATCGAGGGTGCGTATTTGAAGAGATTAGAACGAATGGTGGCACGCATAAGGCAGTAGGAAGTGGTGCGGAGTATGGGTATGATGGCAGAGGCAGAATGGAAATAGGGTGGAAATGGAGGCGAAAACCTTTGGGAATGAGGTGATGGTGTAGGCAATGACTGAGAAAGGAAGCATGGCTACAGAAACATGTTTTTTTTTTTGAAAACTCGTAGGGAAAGATTAATAGAGGGTTGAAAGCAGTGAAAAGGAGCGTGGACAGGTGTGTTTTTAGTTGTTGGTGAAGGTGGACTGGAAGGATTTATAATTAGGAGAAACGAGAAAAAAGGAGAAGAAAGGAAAAAAGGAGAAGAAAGGGACAAAAGGAAAAAGAGAAAAAGAAAAAGCAAGAAAAGTAAAAAGGGAGAGACTGGCAAACTATTAACGTACGAAAATTCAAAAAGTTCAAAAGTAGTGATAAATTAGAGCAATTTACATCAATGAAAATAGACAGTGAGATCCGTAAAGGTACAACCCAAAAGATTATGAACATCCAGTGGTAATCTTAGTGTAGTGCTGGAGTATGGATGAGGAAAGGTGTTGAAAGGCCTGGAAGTAGTTAAGATATGCAAGTCCAAGAGAATAGGAAGTTCAGTCAGGATCAAACTGTGGTAACCACGTCAGCATGATATATAGTTGAAATTTATAGAAAAACAAAAGACGAAGACAGGTATAGGAACAGCAAGCAAGTGTATTAGTTTGACGCCCGGGAAAATGGAAAAGTCTTTTACGTTTCGAGCATACGCTCTTCGACAGATGGAAATAGAAAGAAATAGAGAAGGAAAAAAAAACGTCTAGGGTTCAGCGGCCCAACATGGCGAATGATTAGACAAAAAGAGGTAGTATGAAAGGGAGATAATAACAAAGAGAGGTAGAATAAAAGGGAGATAATAATGGTGATCCCAACAAGATGAGGTGCGCAAGCGTGTGTGTATGTGAGGGTGGTGTGTATGAGTGTGTAAGTGTGTATATATGAATGGGGGCAAGTGAGTATGACGTGCGTGTGTGTGCGTGTGTAACGTGTGTGTGTTGTGTGTAGCAGTTGATGTGTGCTTTTTCACGTGGCGTGTGAACATGTGCATGTGTGTGTGTGTGTGTGTGTGTGTGTGTATGTGTGTGTGCATCGCAGTGACCAAAGAGTATGAATGTGTATAGTGTGCGTATGTATGTGGGCGAAAGTTTTCATTGTCTATGTGTGTTGCGTAAGTCTTTGCGCGTAGCATGTGTGTGCATATATATTACCAATACATTTATATATATAATTTAATGTACAGAGTATGTATGTATACATACATATATATATATATAGAGAGAGAGAGAGATAGATAGATAGATAGATAGATAGATAGATAGATAGATAGATAGATAGATAGATAGATAGATAGATAAACAAGCGCAGGAATGGTTGTGTGGTAAGTAGCTTGCTTCCCAACAAGTTCTACTATAGCCTCGGGCCGACCAAAGCCTTGAAGCCTGTCATATATATACATATATGCGTGTGTGCGCGCGCGTGTGCTTCTGTGAGTTCGTGTGTCTGTGCTTGTCCCCCACCATCACTTGATAACTGATGTTGGTTTGTTTATGTCCCAGTAACTTAGCGGTTCGGCAAAAGAGAACGATAGAATGAGTACTAGGCTTCCAAAGAATAAGTCCTGGGGTTGACTTGTTCGACTAAAGGCGGTGCTCCAGCATGGCCGCAGGAGTGGCTGTGTGGTAAGTAGCTTGCTTACCAACCACATGGTTCC
>NC_068996.1:31687638-31690277 GCF_001194135.2 Octopus bimaculoides | reverse complement strand
TATACATGAACTACTATTGAACTACAAAAGCTCAAAGACAATATAATGTATGGGTATATTTATTTTTTTATATATTATTGTTTTATATATTATTTTCTTCATTTTGTACTTCTTTGTAAAAAAAAATTTTCATTCTCCTTCTTCTTGATAATTTGCTTTTTCGCAATGAAAACCGGTTAGAAAAAATCTTTATTAAATTATGCTTCCAGTTCAGCATTCTGGCTTTTTTTTCATTTTCCTATTATTTCTCCACGTGCGGTTAACCAGAAAAAGTACTCCAACTTGTCAGAGATTAATAGCGCATCAACCTTCTCATTTTTGCTCGTGCCATGTGTTCAGAGTTTGAAGATTGCTTGGAGATACAAGGTGTATTATTATAACCTGCCCAACCACATGTCTTCATAGCAAGAACCTATTGGTTATTGCCCTGATTTGCCTCATCTTGTCAGAAAGGCATTAGTGAGTCATTGGATTTAAGTGACAAAAGTTCGTACGGCACAGTTACCTCGCTCTCGCTCACTATAGTAGTAGTAGTAGGAGAAGGAAGATGCAAAGGATGACGACGACGACTATGACAACGACGATATTATGGTCAATTATGTCGAAATGCTAGGCATTTTTTTTGCTTCTATTGGTTTTCTAATACATTTGCTAGTTCGTGTAGATTTATTATCAAAGGCATTCTATCAAAGACCATCCATTTTTTAATGATCTAAGACTACATTATTCAGTATATGTTTCAGATCTTAGGGTATTCTTTAAATGAGAACAGGTACTTATGTTGTTTGTAGGTGCATAAAAACGGTAGTCAAAACAACTTGTGGTAATTTTTCCGAACTTTCGCGTTGTGATTCCAAATTCAGTAGAGATCACTTGACTTTTATCTTCCGTCCAGTACTATTGTTGTACTCTTTTATTCTTTTACTCGTTTCAACCATTTGGCTGCAGACGTGTTAGGTCACCGTCTTGAAGAAATTTAGCCAACGTATCGACCTCTGTACTTTGTTTTAAAGCAGGTTACTTATTTTATCGGCCACTTAGCCGCACCGCTAGGTTACGGAGATTCAATACCAGATGTCAAACTAGGCGGGGAACAAACACAAACACACGCACACACACGTACGCGCGCGCACACACACACACATACACACATATACACTGGGCCTCTTCAGCTTTTGTCTACTAAATCCATTCTCACGGCTTTTGTCGACCCGAGACCAGAGCAGAAAACACTTGCCCAAGGTGCCACGCACTGAGACTAAACCCCAAACCGTCCGCTTCGGAAACAAATTTCTTACCACATAGCCACGCCTGTGCCTCTGATCGATTTAATTAACTGCCCTCACACACAATTTCAGATCTTATGCTAAAGCTAGAAATTTACATAGTATATTTTGAGTTCAAATCAAGTCGGTCAAGATCGAATACATATTTTTGTAGCCGCTTAGATTAATACCAGAAATACTGGTTTCAACAACGGTAAACATCTCTTCAAATCTGTGATCTGCTGCAAAGTTAGAGAATCTTATTTCTTCTCACGATAATGCTCAACTTATTTTCTTTTGTTTTGTCTTCATTTGGAAAGAAAAAAATTCAGTAACTTTTTCTAATGAAATTTGTTTCATTTATATATTCTGTAAATGTGTGGGTGTATTTCAGTGTGTATTCAAGTGTATGTGTGGTAAATATTAGAGTTCATTTTTGCATGAACCTAGATATAAAGCATATATATATATATATATATATATATATATATATATATATGTTATGTATATACGTATATATGTGTGCGTGCATATGTATGTATGCATGCATGTATGTATGTATGTATGTATGTATGTGTTTATGTATGTACATTATGTGTATACATTATGTATGCGTGTATGTATGTATGTATGTATATTCGCTTATCACTCTAAGTGTTGCCTGTATGCATCTCTGTAGATGTTTGTATTTTGTATTCGTACACATGCACACAGGAATACCTATATTTTTATATGCATGTGTGCACGTATGTATACGTATCTGCGTGTCTGCATGTTTTGTTTCGATTGTGTTTTCTTTGTTCATAATTTTTTCTTCTTTTCCACTGTTTCCTTTGAATTTTCTATTTAAAAAAAAAACACACAAGAAACAAGAAACATGGGAAAAAATCAGAATACCATTGTTGTAAAACATTTGTAAAGCAAACAAGAAAACCAAAAAGCGGAAATCTAATATTTTAAGTCCTCAAAGATTAAACGTTCATCGAGTGTGGGAAAAGAAGAGGAAGATGTATTTTTATTTTTATTTATTAGTTTTTCTTTTACTTTTACATTCTTAATTTATGTTTTGATTATATATCTTATTTATCTATTGCTTTATTTTAAATTTTCAGAATTCATTATTTAGTCTCTGTAGAGATTTCTTTTTCTTCCTCCCTCTCTATCTCTCTCCTTTTTTTAAAAAATAGATTTAATAATAACGTTTAACTGTTGTTTTTGAGAAGAAAGCAAATATTTTAATTCGAATACAAAACAAACACACATGAAAACACTCACATGTGCACGCATCGACACACGCACACACAGAGACATATTTAACATCAATATATGTATGTATGTGTTATAAATATATATATATTTATATATATATATATA
>NC_068996.1:31686536-31687318 GCF_001194135.2 Octopus bimaculoides | reverse complement strand
ATATATATATTTATACATACATAAACATTTATGTATATATATGTATGTATGTGTTATAAATATATATATATTTATATATATATATATATATATATATATATATATAAACATACACATATACGTTCTATTTGCATATACACTCATGTATATGTGTGTATTTATATATACATACATACATATATATATGTATACATGCAAACATACATGAATATGTATGTGTATATGAATGTATGAATGTATGTCTGAATGTATACTTGCATGTATTCGCATCCCACATATGTTTCTATATATTTTTATATATTTTTATAAATTTTCTATGTAGATATATAATATAATTCGGTTGAACTTGCATGCAAACTTTGTTATCGTTGTTGTTTTCGTGTTTCCATCTAGTCAAGTATGGCAGCAAAAGGCTATGGGCACTATTATTTCACTTGTGATACACTTAAACACACTTATGTATAAGATAAAAAATAGACATATTAAAATACTAAGTATTTTTTAAAGGGTTTGCTGTTAAAAAAAAACATGAAATAAAGAAGTATACATATAAAGAAAATGTACTAAATAAGGTGATATAGCTGAAAGTATGAAAAAATGTGCAAACTGCTGACAGACCTCACAAGAACGGAGTTAATTTATATATACAAGCAAACATACAAACATACATAAATACAAACATACATACATTTCATGGAATTATGAATCCTATTATAAACTACTTAATTGTTATAAAGTGGCAAAAGACGAAACTTTTGTTGGCTATATATATATATATATAT
>NC_068996.1:31684532-31686241 GCF_001194135.2 Octopus bimaculoides | reverse complement strand
TAGATAGATAGACAGGTAGCTAAACAGACAGACAGACAGGTAGCTAGACAGAAGGGCAGATAGACAGATAGATAGATAGATAGATAGATAGATAGATAGATAGATAGATAGATAGATAGATAGATAGATACATACATACATACATACATACATACATACATACATACATATATACATACACACACACAGACACATATATGGTGTAATCGTGACTAAAGTGACGGTGAGTGCTAGTCAATGCTTTAGTGACGATTATACTTGTTGCCTATTGGTTCTAAATTATGAACGGCCACCTTAATAATTTATAATTCTCACTTCACCATTTTCGAAATCAGTCAATGTTTCCTATGGTGTTATCTGTAAGACTGACAGGGTGAATTAAGTTCTTTAACCCTCGGCGACGGAGTAATGGGTCACTGATGAAGATTGATTAAATCGGAAATCAGCGCTGATATGACTTGCTTGCCGAAGGGAGTATGTTTCCCTTGTCAGTCATTAGAAAAGTTCTCTCACGTGGCTAAGAATTGTTTTGACTCTTATCTCTAGCGATACTGGAACTGACTAGCACATTCCCTCACTTAGATGATGACTATGCTTGTTGCCTTTCGGTTGAAAATTGCGAATAACCACATTTTCCGTGGGGAGGGCAATGTTATGAAGACGGAATCCTTGTAACCGCGTCTAATTTGTATTTAATATTCTTACTCTGAATTGTAAATTTAGATTTCCAGATGATTGTCAACACATTTCATTTTTTAACGTGCCCTATTTTAAATTTAAACACACACACACACACACACACACGCACACACACACACACACACACACACACACACACACACACACACACACACACACACACACACACACACACACACACACACAAGCACTAAGCAACGAGTTTCAGCTGCATTGCATTTTGCTCTTCCGGGTCGATAAAATAAATATCAGTATAACCTCAGCTTGGATAATGTGTTCACCTAGTGGCTGATATGTAAAATTAATACTTTGAGGTTAATACGGTTAACGTTTTCAAGTTTTGTTGAAGAGATGAGTCAGAAATGATGAATTTTGAATACTTATGGTATACTCGGGATATTCAGGAAAATAGAATCTGTTACAATCTGAAGTTGATGATGCAGAAAAATTCATTGGCGTCTTGGAAGATTTAATTGTAAATTTTAGATTGGTGGTAATTTATACATACTGAAGGTAGATATGTACATGAGCTTTGAATGGCCATTTTTATGGTGGATATACAACCTTAAACCAGTGGCCATTACCTGAATGTAAGGCTTCGTATGAAACGTAACATATATCTTAAATCAAACAGCCGAAAAGCAAGACTTAAATTATTAACTAAAAATTATTATAACGAACAAAATCGTGGTACAATTATAATGACATCCTTCTGTATTCAGGTACACATTTGGTAACAACTGTTTTAATTAATATTACTTGTCGATCACTATCTAAATTTTCAGTCCTTGAAAATAGGTGTATGGTCGTCATAAAAAGGCTTATACATATCAAGGTCCTGTAGTTCTCGAAAATAATACATTACATTTAATGTCTACACTAGTTTTGGTCTAATTTCAAATAATTCCAAATAATATACGTAGCAGTGATACTTGAATGTGTCTATTTAGTTGTGTTACACACACACACACACACACACACACACACACACACACACACACACACACACA
>NC_068996.1:31683006-31684173 GCF_001194135.2 Octopus bimaculoides | reverse complement strand
CATGTGTGTGTGAGCGTGTGTGTAATATATATATATATATATATATATATTCACATAGAAGCGTACATATAAGTATATATGTGCATGAGTACATGTACATATATATATACATACACGCATACATGTATAATATAGTTCTATAATATACATACATAATATATACATGTGCCTATATATACACACACATGTGTAGGGAGACAGAGAGTGAAGGGGAGGGATGGAGTGAGATGGAGTGAAGATAGAAAGAGGTGAAAGAGAAGCATATATACAACTTGTGTACATACTTGCATAGAAGGAGACAGATATTTAGAAATCCTTGCGAACTGAATAACAGGAGAAAATATGATTAAGAGGCAATGCTAAATAGTATACAGTGTAAGATGGTAAAAGTTGAAAGCCTGAAAAGCAGGTTACCGTATTTTATCTCCTTCTAATACAATGTTGTCATTTCAGGAGAAAGAATTTCTGAAATAAACTTCATTTCCTAATTTCTGTAAAATCTTTAAGGTTAAACAAGTAAACACAAATAGAGAAATTATTGGGAAAGAATGAGATAAAGATTATGTTGATGTGATATTTGGTCTTAATAAAAACAAAAATCGGATAATGTAGCGTATTAATATGTGTGCAAGTGTGTGTGGACAAGCGTATACAAGAGCCCGGGAACAGGGGGTGCAGCGGGTGCACCCGCACCCCCTAGAATTTTCAGGGGGTGCAAGATCAAAATTTGCACCCTCTACATAATCTTACAAGTTGCAGAAAAAAAGTGTCTAAAATCTATCGGTATAAAATGCTTAAGTTCGATCTCGTTTCAAAACAAAAACAAAAAATAAAATAAATAAATAAATAAAAGTGATGAAGCTGGCATAAAATTCCCTAGGGAGTTTAGGACCACTAACTTCTGAAAGCAAGTAGCGTCAAAATACAAAAAAAATAAGTGACAATAACAACAGTAGTCGCAACAATAGCAACAACAAAACCAGCATGTATGGTTAATTTTGAATATATAGCATTACTTGAATTATTGAAGACAGCTCCCACCCAGTTTCTGTCTGTCAATACTTCTCTCCATCTTTTAGTACCACTCCCAAGTTCTTTGTAATTGGTGTTGCTAAAGACTTAAAACATGGTTAAATGGATTTGACCGTTTGACCCCAGTCTAAAAAT
>NC_068996.1:31681769-31682489 GCF_001194135.2 Octopus bimaculoides | reverse complement strand
ACTTATATCAATACTTACATACACACACATGCATGCACACATACATAAATACATACATACATATATACATACATACATATATGTGCATATACATGTATATATATATATATGAATAAGTATCAATAAATAAGTATCAATAAGTATCCAGACTGTTGTCATAGTAAAGAAGCTAAAGCACAAAGTGTTAAGCCTCTTGACACAGATTGATCTTGCATGCACACTAAGTTTTAACGCCCTCGTTCACTTCCGCTGCTTACAGCAGTGTTTGGAAGGAATGTGTGTAGCTTGTGAACGTCACATTGACCATGACAGGGAAAGTTGACAAGAGAATTTGCATCAAATTGTGACAAAAGCTTGAGGTACCTGCTCAGAGGGCTACGCAAAGTTGCATTTTCCTCTTTCTAAAAATCAAATCCCCTTTGAAAGGAAGATTGCGACGAGGCAGCAGCTGTTTATCTCAGAAAACGAATTCTAGGAATGCTTCCATCAATGGAAACAACGCTGGATTAGGCGTTTATTGATACTTATTCATATATATATATATACATGTATATGCACATATATGTATGTATGTATATATGTATGTATGTATTTATGTATGTGTGCATGCATGTGTGTGTATGTAAGTATTGAAGGAGATTAAATGCCAAATCGGTACGTGCTGTTGTTTTCTTTTTATAGCAACAGCCTGGATATTTATTGATCAAACATCATATATAT
>NC_068996.1:31670381-31680312 GCF_001194135.2 Octopus bimaculoides | reverse complement strand
TATACACACATAAATATATATATGCTTATATTACATGCATGTGAGAAGGGATGACCAACAAGTGGACATCCTTTACGCTAGAAATCGACCATCAACCGTCAAACCACAACAGAAGAGAATGTTCTCCAGGGAAATTCAGCACACACCAGAACATAAACGGGTAAGAAAAATGAAAATATACAAAAATAAAGAATTAGTCGTAGACCAGGTTTCGCGCATTAATGGATTAATGTAATTTTTACTTACAAAACCCATCCGAGGCTCATCAGTACGACCATTCGATACAATACAATTTGCAGAACAATACACGGATTGTCTACATAAAATTAGACATATGTACAGTTCTACCGATTACATTGGAGTTATTTCCAAAAGTGTCAGCTCTGGCGCGCTAAATACTGGAAACAATTCCGCAGAAGATAATTCACTGCAGTAACCGTTGCCGGCTAGAGAACATAATTATTAAAATTTAAATAATAATAATAATAAGGGTGATAAATTGGATATTAATGTAATTGACAGCAATTTAAAACCAGTGGCCTGGCATAAAGAAAATTCTGAAAATTCAGAAAAATTATATTACATACATGTGAGAATGGATGACCAATAAGTGAACATCTTTTACGCTAGAAATCGACCATCAATGATCAAATCACAAAAGAAAAGAATGTTCTCCAGGGAAATTCAGCGCGCACCAGAACATGAACGGGCAAGACGAATGTGGTTTGACCGTTGATGGTCGATTTCTAGCGTAAAGGACGTCCACTTAGTGGTCATCCCTTCTCACATGTATACAATATAATTTTTCTGAATTTTCAGAATTTTCTTTATGCCAGGCCACTGGTTTTAAATTGGTGTTAATTAAATTAATATTCAATTTATCACACTTATTATTATTATTTATATATGCTTCTATATAGATATATACATATATACACATATATACACATATATATATACATATAATATACATACATATATGCATATACATATATATATATATATATATATATATATATATATATATATATATATATATATATATATATATATATATATATATATATACATCTATACATATACATCTATACATATACATATATATACATACATATTTATGTACACATATATATATACATATATATACGTATAAATCTCTCTATATTGGTGTATATATATATATATATATATATACATCTATGCATATACATCTCTCTCTCTATATATATACATCTATACACATACATCTATATATATATGTGCATATATATACATACTTATATATATCAGATCATCCCATAAGTTCTGCCCGATTTTACCTTTTTTAAACTGAACGAAATTTAATAGTCTTTTAGAATGTGAAATGGAATTAAAAATTATTTTTATGCATTTGTGTACATTTAAACTAATTAAATATTATTTTACAGAATAATAGGATTAAAATTTCTTTGATTAAAACCCTAACATGGAAGCATCCAAAGAGCATTTAAGGCACATAATGCTTTATGAGTACAAAAAAAGGAAAGCCTGCAGCCGAAACGACTCGTAACATACACTCAGTTTATGGGAAAGAATGCTTGAATGAAAGAACTTGCAGAAGATGGTTTGCAAAATTCAGAGGTGAAGATTTCAACCACAACCGAGAAGGGAACTTCATGGAAAAAAGGTTCTTGTCTCTATCTGGTGGGATTGCAATGGAGTAATTCACTTTGAATTGTTACCACCTAATGCAACAGTCAATGCTCAACTTTACTGTCAGGAATTAAAGCGTTTGAACCAAGCTTTGAAGGAAAAAAGGACCCGCTTTATTGAATCGAAAAGGAGTGATGTCTCATTAGGACAATACGTGACCCCACACTACAAAGATCACATCACAGAAGACCGAAGAACTTGGTTGGGAAAAAATTCCTCATCCACCTTATTTCCCGACCTTGCTCCTTCAGACTACCATTTGTTTCGTAGTTTACAGAATCATTTGGGGGACATAACTTTCGCAAGCCAGGAGGAGGTCGAAACTGACATTTCAGAGTTCTTCGCTTTGAAACCAAAAGAGTTTTACACTGATGGGATTAAAAAGCTTGTAAATAGATGGAAGGAAGTCATAGATAATCAGGGAAAGTACATTGATGATTAAATTTCAATTAAATATAACATTTGATCACTTGTTTTCTTTATTCAAAATTCGGACAGAACTTATGGGATGACCTGATATATAGAATAGTGGTACAACAAAGCACCAATGTTTACTGGAAACACACACGCACACACGCACGCACACACACACACACACACACACACACGCACACACACACACATACACACGCACACGCACACACGTACGCACGCACGCACACACACACACATATTTAATTTACTGATAAAATCTAATATAGATTTTATCAGGTAGTTAGCATGCAATCAACCGGTTAAGGCAAAATTAATCGTTTTATAAATATATAAATACGAGCAGTGTATATGCACTGTGAATTCGTTCTGTTCCATGGGTATGTATTCATTCTTATTAAAAAGCTTCAGATTACCCATGTAGAGCAAATGGTTCATTTTTATCTTATTTCTGAACTAATATCCTTCCTTTTCCTTCCTTTATACTAAAGTGAAGGGGATTAAACATAAGACGAATATTAACGGGGATAACGAGTCCCCTTGGAAAATTCCTCTATTAGTATTAACGTCTTCTAAGAATGTGTCACCTGAGTAGAGATCTACTTTCCATTTCTTCGACAAAGGCTCTCATGTAAATCTATCCATGCTATTGGTAGATTTTTCATTCTAGCTTTTACTTCATTTAGAACTGCTTTGTCAATGTATAATAGATCATGTGTTCCTCTGGCCTTCTTTCCGTAATCATTGTTTTTCTGAAAAGAAATTCTGGTTCTCTAGGTGTTTGTAAATGCTTTCTGAAAGCATTTCTGTTAACAGCTTCCACACTAACAGTAAGCAAACAATTGGTCTGTAATTGCTAGCTATATTACTCTTGCTGTTATCTTTCAAAAGGAGTATTGTTCTCCTTCTAGTCATCCAATCTAGCATTATTCCTACATTAAGGCAATCCTGAAATTGTTCTTTCAGTCTCCCATGTAAACTACTAAATGTCTTTAACTAGTACTCTAGAACTAAATCTGGTCATAGACCCTTCCAATTAGACATTTTTCCTAACACTTTACTCATTAAAGCACTAGTTTGTCTTAGATTTGACTGCTTCTTACTCACTACTTCTCTCACTTTCTTTAACAATACTGCATCTCCATTATCATAGCAGTAGCACGTAAGCTTTCCAACTATCGAAAAAGAATAGATCAGTATCAACAGAATAGATTATTTGAGACAGACGAGAGAAGGTTTTATAACCAAAGAAATAGTGGCTTATCCCAAATATTACTCCAAACTTTCTAGCTTCTTCTGCATTAGGTTTCTCATCTTCAGTACTGCGTTGTCCACTATTTCTTTGGTTATAAAATCTTCTCTCGTTTGTCTCAAATAAGCTATTCTGTTGATACTGATCTATTCTTTTCCGATAGTTGGAAAGCTTACGTGCTACTGCTATGATACACTGTTTCAACTATTTTATTAATGTCCCAAATCCTTTCTCTTTGACTAAGTATCTTTTCTCAAGAGAAAATTTAAATCTTGGGTTTCCCAACTTGTTCAGTTTCCAGGATTCTTTTCTACTCAGATCTTAAAGTCTTCACTATATTTTGTAATATTCTTTTCCACATTTGCTCTTTTCTAATCTTTCCTAGTGGAATATCTAATCTTCTAGTAACTACTACTACTCCTGCATAGATCGATAAGTTAGTGTCTCCTATATTTTTAGTATCTATCCTACTGATAACAGAATCTACTTTCCTAGTCATATCTAGAAGCTTCCTTCGGTTGGTACTCTTTAATGCTGGCAATCTTTTTCTTCCTTCTTTACTCATTACTTCCTGCAAGCAACTCATCTAAAATCTTCTGATCTTCCTAATTTAAACCACTTAAATCACTGGTGCCAGTTGTCCCTTCCTCAGTGGTAGCATTATTATTATTTTTTCCTTTTGGTTTTTCTTTAGTTTGAGCTGTATCTCTTATGTTGTTGTTTGTCTTTCCTACTGCCTGGTCTTTCTTTTCCAGTTCTCTTGTGATCTCTTCCACCTCCAATTCTGTCATCCACTTTCCTCTCCTAATAGCATTAGCTTGATCTACTAGTCTCTGCTCAGCCACTTTAAACATACTCGTCATCACCACTATTATTATTCGACATCTGATAGTTTCAAGTAACTCTCTATTGCATCACTTGTTGGGAGGGGGAAGTACCACGGACTGATTGGCATTGGCAATCTTTGCACACATGGTGGACATTCCCAAGTATCTCTGTGTGTTGTTTATTTTCCCAGCCCTTGAGTAAAAAAGGATATGTTTAAAAAGGATAGAATTAATAGCTAAACTTTATGTATTTGTAAATAGAACTGTACAAATATATGCAATTTTAGTGTTTGCTGCCTAAGTATCTCATTCTATTATATATGTAGAGATTTTAATTACTCCTTTCTTCAATGCATTATTTTTATACATACATATTTATAAAAAAATGTTTATTATTTACTCAACATTCTGTTAATCGGTTCGTGGAAATTCCACGGCTCCTGCTAGTTATCATTATTATTATTATTATTGAGTGAGAGAGCAGTGCATGCCATCAAAGTGACACTGGGATAAAATATACGAAGCCCAATATACCCATCATGACTACCCGTCTGATAAGGGTACACCAGGCACATGCATCGCAACCATATGTGCGCGACATGGTGATCTCATATCAAGATAAACAGCGCATGACCTCGCATGTGTGGCCCAGTTAGAATTTTCTTCAGGTCGAGTAGCCCATCCCACTCAAAAGGATGTTGAGCAAAACACCTGTTTCCAAAGGTGAATTACTCAAACCCCAAAGAATTCCTCTCAACACATGTCTATGATGCTCCCCCACTACTTCTGTTCATGATCAGAAATGCACATATCATCAGCCACCAAGGGACATGCGCAACTGGTTAAGGTCAAACAACTGACAAACAAATCTGTGGTATTGAGCAGAATATGTACGTGATAACACTTCCAATCAATTAAGATCAGAAGCCATGAGAGCCACTGCCTGGTACTGCATCAGATTATTATTATTATTATTATTATTATTATTATTATTATTATTATTATTATTATTATTATTATCATCATCATCATCATCATCATCATCATCATCATCATCATCATCATCATCATCATCATCATCATCATCGTCATCATAATCTCTCTACCACAGATTTTGTTGGAGCTCCTGGAGTCTTGGATGCGTAGCGGGCTTACTACCTGCAGCCTACGGTATCATACTTTTCGCTCTTTTCAACTATCTAATAGTTCAAATTATACATAATAGTTCAAATTCCGCCAGGTTGACTTTGCCTCTCATCCTCACGTGGTCGATAAAATAAGTGCCAGGTGAGCACTGGGATTGATGTAATCGACTTATCCCTTGCCCCAAAATTTAAGATCTTGTTATTATTGTTGCTATTGCTACTGTTATTTATTTTTATATCGGCTAGATAATAAATACTTGTCCCACGACAAACAATAAACTAGGGCAAGTATTGTTTTGAAAATATAGATTACACGGACAAGAGCTTACGTAGAGTGTGAGTTCTACTATTTAATACTATATTTTATATTTCGCATTTATTAGGCTCGCCTAGTGTTTTTCCAGAAATCCACAGGCTATTTTTTTTTGCTTTGTTTTTCTTTTAGTTTTGTTTTGTCTTTTGTTTTTGTTTTTTTGTTTCTTTTTGTAAATCTTGAGTGCTCCATTCACAACTACTATTGTTTACATCTTCAGATGCCACATTGTACTTATTTCAGTTTCAAAGTCTTTATACTTGGCAAGTTTCTCAATATCGCTTAGCAGGTACATGTTTGTCAAATAGTATTAACATATCTATAAGACATATCTTATTTTTGGTGGGACAGTTGGCATTAAATGTGCGATCAGTATATACTGTAAAGTCCCAATCGTTAGTGATACCGTTACTCTCAACTACTAGTTTAGGTTCGTGTTCATAGCAGCTTCTCGCATGTTCAGCACCAAGGCTTTTTCACAATGTCCAGTGAATGTGTTGGCCAACACTGTTGGGTCTAGCTTTATAATCGGTTGGAGCTAAAGTTGGTATCCAAATACTGTATGTTCAGTTGTTTTTTCATGAGCATAACTGACTCTGCACTTGCAGTCTGCTCCATTGTTTAGGAAATTAGCTTGATATTTTGTTGTATATGATATATATGATTATTATTATTGTTATTGTTATTATTATTCTAGTTCCACTTACTGTGATACCCTTGCTTTTTCTAAAAACTGTTTATCTTCTCATTGACTCACTCCTACCGAGTGTCCTCAGGCACTGCAAAAGACAACAGTGTGATACATTATTGTCAGCTTTTTTGACTATCCAACTAGGTCGATAGACTGCAAGAAGTAGACAATGCTTACATTGCCTCAGTTTTTGTTTACTGCTTCACCACATTGCTTTGCCTCAGTTCCTACATGGTCAGATAGCAGCGTCTGTTATTCAGCTTCTTCTGGATGTAACACGTTCCACTGGTAGGTACGGGTGTAGTCACAGTTTGTGAGGTACATCTTTTTGCAACTCGTCTCTTTGACTGAGCTACAGTTGTGGGTGAAGCAAAGACGGTGACTGAGCACCTGGCATGCAAAATATACAAGAGATCAAGGTTCTGAAAATGGCAGAGGAGAGCATCTTGTCCGCGACTAGAAAGCCATGGAATCTCTTCTCTTTGTTAAAACTAATAGTGATGACGAAGGCAAAATAACAGAAGAGAATAGCCGACAGCAAACAATATCTCTCGGAAAATGCTGCAGTTACATTGTATTTATATGTTGATTTTGCAAAATAATTTGATTTAGCACCAATGGACTAAAAACATCAATATCTGAAAGTAATACACCTCAACAAAATGAGGAGAGATGTTATGCTCACGATGCCACCGAAAATCATAGAGCAAACAGTTAGTAGAATAGTGGTATAATGATGCATATCACTGAAGAAGCATAAACTGAAGCGAGTCTCTTCAGAGTATATTAAACTCTGCTTGAAAAACAACAGGAGATGCTTAAACTTTATTACATATGCCTACTTATGTGGTAGGAATTTTCACTTGGGTGACTTGTTCAGAAGCATTCCACCGTCCAAAGTAAGATTGAGTAATTTACACTGATACCATGTTACCTAGATAGGAGCGTGATCACTGTAAGAATTACACAAGAACCAGCACGCTGCGAGAGATTAAAAAAATTCGAAAAATATTGGTCTGAGAGTGGTATTGGTGATCATAATTCCGGTGAAATCCAATACACATCAGATTTTCAGCCCATTAGAAAACACACGAAGACAGCAACCAACTGCAGATGGTAGTGGAAAGTTAAATGCCTAAATGCTATTATTGTGGAAAACCGATCAACTTAGACCTCAAAAGTAGCACACACACACACACACACATATACGCACACAAATAGCCCTCACATAAACAACAGGAAATCACAGCTGGAAAGTCTCGGGTTCTTTCAACATAAACAGCAATGACAGCAGTTGCAACACCAACAGCAAAGATTACACCAGTGTGCAACTGCAGCAGTAGAGTTTGCAGCACTAGGAGCAACATTGGAAATAGTAGTTGCAACATAACAGTAGCAACACAAACAGTGGAACTAATAGCAATAAAGACAACAAAAGAAACACCTCTCTAAAAGGGACACCAGTGACTGCAACAGTAACAGAAAGGGCGATAACCGAACAAAGAACAAACTCCACTACAAAGATGTGCTTCTCACTGCATCGGACTACTCAGATACGGCGAAGATGAGGAGCAATACTAGAAATGGCGAAGCGTCGCAAAAAACCGATAACAGCCACTGAAATTATGAAGTGATGATAAACTGAACGATGGCCAAATTACGTGATGTGAGTGGTCCGCCTTCCAAGGTTTACCTTTAAATGCTAGAATTGTTTGGCAGATGTTTACTACAACTGACAGAAGAACAGAGGGATTTTCACATCTGTCTGTTGATGAGGGAGAGCATCGCACCACATTAATGAATTGAACAAAGGGTACTACATTGATAATCTTCGGCCCATAACTTTGCTAAATGCAGAGTTCAATATTTTGGCCGAAGTTTTAACGAAGAGATTGACATTTGTCGTCAGTAGTGTGGACGGCCACGTGCACCCTCCTGAAGAGATCAACCCACAATCTTCACCTCATATGATATATCAAAGAGACAGTGGGTAAGAAATCTGGCATGGATGTGTGCTTGAGCAACTGGTTTCAGTCTTATTTACTCGGGATGAATCACCGCAATGTACAGCGACATCTCCTCAGCGCTCAGAACAAAAGGTAGCTTATCGGAAGCATTCAGTATCATGCATTCGGTCCGACAAAGTGATCCTCTTGCCCCTGTTGTATGTATTGACTCAACAGTCACCACTGCGGAAACTAAAGAGTTTGAGTGGCATCGCGTGAAAACTAGGATGCGGAAGATCAGTATCCATATATGTGTACGACACCAAGTACATTAAAGTGAGAGGCGCATATGCTATTATTACCTAGGAAAGGTTGATGGCCTGCAGCTCTGCACATGGAGAGGAAAGCTAAGAGATCCGTGTGGTGCAGGGCGGAGGGACGCAAAGGTTGTCAACTGGGCCTGTCCTAGATGTGTCGAAGGTGGAACACTTTCTGCACGCACGCCCTCAATGCAGGAGCATTGCTGACTAGCAAAGTTAATGTTGAACATTTGCACTCACATGTAAAATTCTTTTTTATGTAATTTTCATAAATACTATGGATAATAGCGTGTAAATATTCACAAACTCTTGGATGGAAATAGTCGAAGGCTATCCGTGGGACTTGAACCGTATCGCCCGACTAATGGTGGAACACTTGTTGTGTCCACACAAATGTGGGTTCAAGTTCCAATGGAAGCCTTCGAATTCTTTTCAGTCATGAAAGGATTTTCAAATCAATATTTGCATGCTTTTATTTAATGCATTTATGTGCTTCGAGAACAACTGTTCCCTCCAAAAATGTATTCATGTTCGATCGAAAGTTTACAAATTATTAAGTCAACAATAAAGAGACATACAGACAGGCAGGCAGACAGGCAGGCAGGCAGGCAGGCAAACATGCAGAGAGACAGGCAGACTGGCAGGTAGACAGACAGACGGACAGACAGACAGACAGATAGATAGATAGATAGATAGATAGATAGATAGATAGACAGACAGACAGACAGACAGACAGACAGACAGAGATAGATGGATAGATGGATAGATAGATAGATAGATAGATAGATAGATAGATAGATAGATAGATAGATAGATAGATAGATAGATAGATAGATATACACACACATATGTATATAGATATTCATTATTCATTGACATAATTAGTGTGACAGTGATCGGCTTGTGCGCAGTGAAGGCCAAACATACGGAAATTTCGAAATTACTATTCATGTTAAAGAATAATGATTTTGTACTCTATAAAACATATCGAGTAATTCTTCAATTTAATGTAAAATTGTTTTTATTGCAACTCCACATAAAAGAAACAAATAATAATGTGTGTATATATATGTGTATATATGTATGTATATATATATATATTACAAATTAAAAGGGTAAAGGTTTATCAATTTATTAATCGTCTGCGATTAACTTCGGAATGGTTAGTTTTCATTGTTTTTTTCTTCTTGTTTTTGCCTTTGTGAGTTACAAGTAATGCTATCTGTTGGAGTCTCAGCTTTTTTAGCTGCTATTTCTGAACTTCGGTATATGGTGAAGCAAATATTTGCTGATCCCTTTATTATGTATATATA
>NC_068996.1:31664619-31668607 GCF_001194135.2 Octopus bimaculoides | reverse complement strand
GTGGTGGTGGTGGCGGCGGCGGTGGTGGCGGCAGTGGTGGTGGTGGTGGTGCTGCTGGTGGTGGTGGTGGTGGTGATGGTGGTAATCATGATGATTTTCTGACGATCAGAATGATATCAATTTGAATCTGTTATTTCATGTCTGCTGATTACAAATGTGAAGTACAAATAATTTCTATTTATCAGCGTAAAAGATAGAGGGGAAAAAAACAGTTGTTACATAAGTTTTTACAATTTCTTCAAAACGATCGCCATAACAACAAATTTTACACCTTTTTTCTGTCTTTTGTGTTTGATTTTTATCTATTTTCTTGTTTATTTTGTGATAGAAATGAAAAAGAAAAAATGCCGAAAAGAAAAAGTATGTTTTTCTTGCTCTGACTTGTTTTAACATGGTCCTTATTTTTCAAGTTTCCATCACCTCTAGGCTAATCCTAATAGCTATTATACTTTCATAGAATATTCTTCGATAACCCATCTTAAGAAGAGGTGTTGTTAAGATTGTTTCCGATAGTGTTTTTGTAATGCAGTAGGGCTTTCTATTTCAAAAAAAAAAAGAAAAGAAAAGAAAAGAAAAGAAATGTTCCGCGAATAAAGAAAACTGAAAGCGAAGGAAAGAAAACCATAGAGAGTATACACGAAAGAAATTAGAGAGGATAAAGAGGAAAAGACAGAAAAGATATAAAATGAAAAGAAAAATAAGACGGGGTGGAGCAGAGAGAACACAAATAAAATATGTAAAAAAATGTCAGTATGCATATATTTGCACCAGAGGCTTTGAACACCAAGCCGCGTCTTTGTGGGGAAAAAATTATGACTTAAACATACAACATTTATGTAACACGTTCATAATCTATGAAAAAATAAAGATAAATCTCCATTAAACAAACTCACTCACTTATAAACTATCTTATACATACACAACTATATATGAATACATATATACTTACATATGTAAGTATATAGTGTGATAAAGGTAGAGAAAGGGAAATATACATAAGTTTATATCTATATCGGAATCACATATATATACATATATATGTGTATATATGTATGTATGCACTGACACACATACACACACATACATATATGCATACATAAACACACACACATCGATTATAGGTAAGTATAAGTATATAAATGCGTGTGTACGCGTGCGCGCGTGTTTCTGTTTATAAATGAGTATGTAAACAACATTCGTATCTACACAAACGGATACATATTTATAACTAGATATAGATATACATATGTATTATTGACATACATTCTAGTATAACTTTATCTGTATTTATGGATCTCTATGAATATGCATACACCGATACATACTTTTATATATACATTTGAGCTCATACTAATAATAATAATAACAATAATAACAATAATAATAATGATGATGATGCTGATGATGATGATATGATGATGATAATGTTGATGATAATATATGTATGTATATGTACGTATATACATATATGTAGGCAATTATAAATATATGTATGTGTATTCTTTGTGAGTGTGCATGTGTGTGTAAATATATACACATAAAGAAAGATGTAGAGGGGTGGGTGGTGAGAGGGCGAAGATAAAGCAGAAAGCTAAAAAAGTAAAGTAGAAAGCTAAAAAGTCCAAAAGGGACGTTGATGCGTTGGAAAATACTGCAAATCTTGCCATCTCCAAAATCGACTTTTATTGACGTTCTCTGCTGAAAAGCGATATCCGATCCAATCAGTGTCGCTTAAGGATGCATCCTTTCGTCACTTCAATGCTGGAGAGCTCCGTGTTTGTTTAGTTATTTTACCTTACTTGTATATTGTGTGTGTGCGTGCATGTTTGCGTGTATATGTTCACACATGTATATTTCTTTTTCTTTCCTTCATATTTATTATTATTATTATTATTATTATTATTATTATTATTATTATTATTATTATTATTATTATTATTATTATTATTCAAGTCGATCATGTGCTATATTTTTATAACAATTATTCTTTTTGTTATTACTGTCACCGTTTCCATCACCTTCAGTATTATTCGTAGTAATAGTACTAGCAGTAATATTTTTCTTCTCTTTATACAACAGTCATGTATATATGGATATTTATTTATTAGCTTACCATGTTGAATTTTTCGTATTTTTTTCCTTATATGTTATTTTGACTATATATTTTTCAAATTCTTTTATCATTTCTTTCGTTCCATGCAATGTATGTATTGGTGAGTGCGTGTGTGTATACATATGTGTGTATGCATGTATTTATATATTTAAGTACGTATACATATATGTGTGTGTATGTGGAAGTATGTATGTACATACACACGCGCATGCACGCAGATCCTCACACACACGTTAATGGATACATGCATATACAATATGTAAACTTGTATGCATGTATACTTACATATATGTATGCATATATATATATATATGTATGTATTATCTATATTAGATATATAAATGCGTATATATATACATATCTTTGTATGTATATATATTTATCCCTCTTGCTCTCTTTCTATATATATATTATTACCATATATATACGTACATACACACACACACATATATATATGCATACACATATAAGCAAATATGTGTGTATGCGTGCGTATATGTGTGTGTATGTGTGTGTATATATGTGTGTATATCAGTTTATATATGTGCAGGTGTAAATATGTACACTTTTTTTTTGTTGTTAGTTATTTGCTTTTCGTCTTCCGCATAGAAAGAGGAAGCACGTGATATCGTTTTGTGATAAGCGCCTGAGTTCTTTTGAAAACAGAAGAGATGCCAAAAAGCGATAAAATGTCACTACAGCAATGAATGGAATAAAGCGAAAAACGTTCAGTCGAGAAATGTCGCTGGTGAAATAAAAAAAAAAGAGTCTTATAATAATAATAATAATAATAATAATAATAATAATAATAATAATAATAATAATAATAATAATAATAATAATAATAATAATGATGATAACAACAAAAACAACAGCAACAACAACAACAATAATAATAATAATAATAATAATAATAATGATGATAACAACAAAAACAACAGCAACAACAACAACAATAATAATAATAATAATAATAATAATAATAATAATATTTTTATTATTATTATTTTATTATTATTATTATTATTATTATTATTATTATTATTATTATTATTATTATTATTATTATTATTATTATTATTATTATTATTATTATATTGTTGTTATCATCATCATAATTATTATTGTTATTGCCGCTGTTGCTATTGTTTTCATTATTATTCTGTAGAGAAAGAAAGGGAATTGAAAAACATGATGACAGCAGAAGCTCAGTGGTGTTGGTATGATGAAGGAGAAAGAGATTTAGTGGAAGAAGAGATGGAAGAAATGTTGATATCGATGGTAGAAGAGAAAGAAAATAAACTATGGTTAAATAGACGCAGCAGGAAACTAGTGAAGAAAGAATTGTAGAGTTCTGTAAAATTACCAGTAATTAGTGCGGAAGAGAGTAAGACATGCAGAGAGAGAAAGAGAAGAAGGAGAGAGAAAAGGAAGAGGAGAAAGGGTGAGGAAAATGAGATGGAAATTATGAAAGACGGTGCAATAGGCGGTGGTTAAAGAGAGGAAGAGAAGAAGAAGAGAAAGAAAAAGAGAAAGAAGAAGAGAAAGATGAAAACGAGGAGGAGGAGGAGAGAAGGAGGGGAAGGAGATGGAGATGGAGAAGGAAGAGGAGGAGGAAAATTAAAATAACAATAACAAGATAGATGGGAGGTGCAAACAGAAATGCAGAAATTTGTAGATTCCACAGAAGAAAAAAAAGAGGAAATGAAAGTTGAGACAGAAAACGATGAACAATAACGAAGAGCAACAACAGTAATATCGAATGCGACCGTAGTAATAAATAATTTAATGATGATGATGATGATGATGATGATGATGATGATGATGATGATGATGATGATGATGATGATGATGATGATGATGATGAGGAGGAGG
>NC_068996.1:31659509-31664003 GCF_001194135.2 Octopus bimaculoides | reverse complement strand
ATATCGCTTTTGTTTTCCCTTTTACACTCTCCTTGCTCAGAACTCTCTGCCCACCTCCCCCCTCTCTACCTATTTATCATTCTCTGATATCACTTTTTATTTAAACTTACATTCTTCACATCTTTCTCAATTTCGCTCGACAGAATCTTATGCTAATTTTCATTGTTATGACAATATCATTATAGCAATTATTTGTAATAAATGAAAAAATATTGTTCACGTAAGAAGAAATTAATGTTCTTCCATATTTCACTATTTTATTACTTGGGAATTTCCTTAAATTGTTTTAACTTTGTATTTTGTTTTCCTGTCATATTTCACCATTTTATATATTTTGATTCTTCATTAAATGGACACTGTAATCCTACTTGTAAAAATGGCGACTATACACGTGTTATATAAACTAGAAAACCGCCAAGAAACTCATGTAAATGTTAATAAGCAAGAATAATTAGAACTTAGTAGTAGTACTAAGTGAAGCATGGCAGAATTACAGCAGTATGAGACAAAAATACCTTGTGGTATTTATTTGCGTTCCTCTACTTTCCAAATCACCGTCATCCTTTCGGGATGACAAAATAATTTTTCAGTAAGTACTGGGGTTTGTCGCATGCTTTAGACTACTACCTCTCTTTTGTTGGGATTTTGGAGAAAATCGATGCCAATATAAATGTACTTTAAAAGAAGAGATGAGGTCGTGGACAAACATCTTGAGGAATTTAGTTTCATCCTGTTAATATTCTATTGTTGTCAACTCGACCTATCGTCAGGTTCCGGTATAGTACAGGATTGTCCTAATATTATACTGGTACCCTACCGTACGAATATTTACGGTGTTGTATCAATACCAGCTATAACAAGAAAAAAAACTTTATTAGGAATTGAAACTGCGTCGCAGTATCGAGAAACTTGCCTCCTGGTCAAGGGTACTGCAATTAATAATAGTTATAATTGTATTAATAGTAATAATAATAGTAAAGTATTGCTACTGATCCAGATTAAATATATTCGTAGTTAGCTCAAGTCTGAACTCATTTACTCAAAACATAACGGAAGTTGCTGCTTTTCCACTGTCCAATTATTAGTGATTTATTACGTTGGTACATTTCTAGATTTGGGGCCACACACACATATATGCACACACGTTTTGATACCAGCATCAAATTGTAGACGAAGGAATGGGAAAAGGGAGATAAGGGAGAACCCTTGACATGTCTACTGTGTTAGGTAAAATTATTCCTAGCAGCGGCTGTCTTGATTGACTACTGAAAAGATGCTACTGTACATTATAGCGATTCAGCCTCTGAAGTCAGGACAAATACGGATTACTCATAGAACAGCCGTCGGATGATTTAAACTGACCCGCACCCCACCAATATTAGTCAAATCCTTCCAGGTGTAGTAGTAATTTTTGCACAAAAGCAAGACGAATGACATGTTAAGCAAAGAAACTCACAGAATTACCAGCATTAGAAAATCTTGCATTGCTACCTCCACTATAGCAACAAGCTGCAGTAGCGAAAGTGCCTCCACCACCACCACCACCACCACCACCCCAGTGACAAAGATGAGACTAACAACAATAGTAGCAGTAGTGAAGACGTAATAAAAAAAATATCTACTTTAGCAAGATCACCAAAGTTTTCGATATTATCTCACGAGACAAAAAGTATCAGAATTCAGGAAAAGCGAAAAAAATCTACGTTTAATAAACCGCTACACATTTTAGACCAAATTGAAACGAAAACAAATAGGTATTGACACTTGTCGACTAAAAGACTCTAATTAGGGCGCATTACTTCAAACCAGGTTGAAGGGGGCTTCAGGGTAACTGCGTAAAGAACTGCTCGTAGAAACCACTACAATCAGCCGGAGGGACGAAATACCTGTCTCCACAGAATTAAGATAAATTGGCGTTTCTCACCTCTGATTTTGCAGCCTAGGCAGGATTCTCTCTATCATAATACGACAAGTCCTTCTCCCTAAATATATTGGATAGATGGTGAGTTCTCTGCGTTGTATGGGGAAAGGAAGTTCTTCAGTACGAACCTCCCGAACTGCTTTGTCCTGGTTACAATATGTGCAGTTGCTCACATTTCTTCGAAGACTTTCCACTTGGATGCATGTTACTGCTTCTAAGAGTCGGTTTTTGCTGATATGCAGCAATACAACTGCATATTCTGAGACGTTACAACCAAAATCTCGACTGGGATTGCAATTTATGCTCTCCTCCCATTCATCCTAACAAAATGAGCCACTCCTTTGTCAGTAGGTGTCCTTATCGTTTAAAGAAAGCGAGAATTGGTGTGATCATTTCGCCACCAGCTTCGCAAAAGTTTGCCTGTCTGTGGAGTCGCCATCTCAACTTATTTTCTCGCTGTCGTTCGTACTGTTGCTACTGTTTTACTATTTTTAATGCCGCTCCTTTTGCTGTTGCTCGTGGAGCAATTATCTTGTGATAGTGTTCTGATTGTTAAAAACCTTATCCTTACTGTTCCTACTGTTGTCATTACCATTGCTGTTACGCTCAAGCAAATCTTCTGTAACGAAGCTGTTAGTGGTATGAGTCGCTCTTTCTCATACCTTGTTACTGAATATGATAGCTGGCATTACTAATGCTATAATTCCAACAGAGAAAAGAAAGAGACGATTGCAAATAAAATATTGCAGATATTCTCCCCTCTAGGACACAATCTGACAGTCTCCTCCCTTCCCACTGAGACAGGGGTACTTCAATATTTTAACTGAAATTTACTGTTGCAAATTGCATTCAACAAGATTTAAGAAACCTTCGGGAGCCGATACGATGTACGTCCACAAGAAACGATAATAAGAGCGATGATGGTTATAATAATAATGATAATAATAATAATAATAATAATAATAATAATAATAATGATAATAAGGATAATGATAATGATAATAATAATAATAATCATTATAATAATAATAATAATAATGATGATGATTCTTTCTACTACAGGCACAAGGCCTGAATCTTTGTGGGAGGGGCTAGTCGATTACATCGCTCTAGTGCTCAACTGGTACTTATTTCATCGATCCTGAAAGGATGGAAGACAAAGTCGATCTCAAGGGAGATTGAACTTTATTTTTCTACTCTAGGCACAAGGCCCGAAATTTGTGGGGAGTGAGCCAGTCGGTTAGAACAACCCCAGTACGCAACTGGTACTTAATTTATCGACCCCGAAAGGATGAAAGGCAAAGTCGACCTCAGAGGAATTTGAACTCAGAACGTAAAGACAGACGAAATACCGCTAAGCGTTTCGCCTGGCGTGCTAACGTTTCTGCCAACTCTCCGCCTTAAGAGGAAATTGAACTACGAAAGTAAAGACAGGCGAAATGCCGCTAAGCTTTTCGCCTGGCGTGCTAGCAATTCTGACAGCATTTAGAAGAGCATTCAGATATTTATAAATAAGGTCGTTGCATTTGTTAAAACGATAAACTGTTCAAGAGAAAGAGAGCAAATAAGAGCGATTGAAAGACAGAATTATTATAGAAATACAGATGCAGTAAAGTCATGAGAATGACAGAGTGAAAAAAAAAAGAGAGAGAGAGAGAGAGAGAGAGAGAGAGAGAGAGAGAGAAAGTGAAGGAGGGAGAGAAAGAATATAATGAGTGTTAGAGAGATTGATAAGAAATAAATAAATAAATGAGACAGAAAGCTAGAATTACAGGGAGGGAGGAAAGAGTGAGAAACATATCAGGTAAAGTAAAAGAGAGTACCAGTTACGTTGAACGAAATAAATGTTAGAGGAACAAATGAAGATGGTAGGTAAACAGCAAGGATAACTTAGGGGAAAAAATGACTGCAATAGAAAAAAATGAGAGAGAGAGAGAGGGGGGGAGAGCGAGTTTAGAAGACAGTGGAAATATAAAGTGTTAGAGAGAAGACAGTGTTATGGAAAATAAAAGAAAAAGAATGATAGATATATAAGTGAAGAGAGAAAGAGGGAATGTCGATAAGAGTTTGAAATACAATAATGAGTAGTGTGAAAGGGATCTTTGTTATAAGAAGTAAAATGTAGAGGGAAGGGAGAGGAAAGGGAGAGGGAAGTAGGAGGGGTTATAGTATGAAATATTATATGGAACAGATTGTCTGAGCAGAATAGTTCAGTCTGTAGAGAAGAGTTTCGACTTCATAGCTGTTCTTCGTTTTGTTTGTTTCATTCATTTGCTTTGTATATTTATATTTATTTTTATGTTTTATTATTCTTATCAAAAGATTGTCTAACCAACAGAGCTGAACAAACTAAACATCTGTCACGCTTGTGTTTTCAATGGAGTTTCTTTTCACCATTGTTTTACTTTTATGTAACATCTTCTTCTTCTTCTTCTTCTTCTTCGTCTTCTTCTTCTTCTTCTTCTTCTTCTTCTTCTTCTTCTTCTTCTTATTATTATTATTATTATTATTATTATTATTATTAGTAGTAGTAGTAGTAGTAGTAGTAGTAGTAGTAGTAGTAGTAGTAGTAG
>NC_068996.1:31657040-31659297 GCF_001194135.2 Octopus bimaculoides | reverse complement strand
TAGCACGCCGTGTAACATGCTTAGCGGCATTTCGTCCGTCGTTACGTTCTGAGTTCACATTCCCCCGAGGCCGACTTTGCCTTTTATCCGTTCATAAAGATTAATACTCCATAAGTTTACTCTCATTTTCGTAAATTTCTCCGATGAAAATGCTAATTATTCATTTATTGCAAATCCTACGGCATTTGCAAGACAGTTTTTGAAACTCTCAGTATCTACTGAATCAAAGAATATACATCAATTACTCTTGTTTGTTGCAGTCATCAGAGAAACATAGTATTTAAAACATCGGCAAGCTTGACATTGATGAAGGAGAAGCGGTAGGATATAGCCATGACATGTGATATCAACAACAGCGCTAAAGCTATCGCTTGCCTTGAAAACTTTGTTACCCAGAGAGTGTGGGGAGAGGGTGAGTAATAGTTTGAAGTAAAAGTTCTCGAAGTGCAGCAGCAACCGCATAGCCACCGATAATGACACCATTATGAACAAGAACAATACCATCTCCAACAACAATGAACTTCTAGATCGTTATGTCGACGAAAAAATTACCTGGCTTTATCGGTCGAAGAGAGCAATGGTAGGGACAAAAATGATGGCGACAAACTTGTAAAGTGAAGGAAAATAACAACAACTAAATCAACAGTTACACGTTCAGCAGTAGAGGCAACAATCACAACAGGAATAATATTATAAAATAATACTACCAAAGTGCAACAGCTAAGTGACGGGCAGCAAAACCATAATAGCAACATCATCGCAGACAGCCTACATATAAGTCAACTGAATCTCGTCCTATTTCCAAATAATATTACTACAATGATCACTGCAGCAGCAGTGACAACAACAGCAATATCGAATTATAACAAGACGGCTGATAAATGCGCTACTTTTCACAGAAAATTTTAACTGCAGGGGCTGAATCGCTGTGCTGTTCGGTGACATTTGTCCGGTGATTGAATGATCACCTATCGAAGCCATTCAGCATCATGTATTCTTTCTGACGAGATTGTTCCTTTCCGTCTCTTCTGTATGTACTTGCCCATGAATGCAGCTGAGGAAACTAACGACAGTGAACGATTTCCCGCATGAACTGGAATCCTTTGTCATACGTGGACGGCGTCACCTTTACAGGCCCAGTACCAAGCATTGCGCTAAGGAAAGATGAGGTGGTGACAGGAACGAAATTAACCAACAAAGTCAGTGAGTTGCCCGTGCCATCCATAAGCTTTGAGGCGCACTTGACGGCGGACAGTAAAATTTGTTTGACACAGATCTCCAAGAGGAAAAAACTGGAATGTGTGACAAGTAGAACGGCCAATCTCAGCCAGATATTGGCTGAGAGGAAGCTATTCCTGAAAGATTGGTCGGAGGTGGCAGACGCTTACATCACTTCCATCAAATATTAGCTCCGTTTCACTTCATGGTTCACCGGACTGGAGTGCCTGTCGTCCTGCTTTCTGTAGTCCAGTGGTCAGACTGTGCTTTCCACCGGTCAGACGTTTAATTCGTTGTCAACGTCCGCTGGGTGGAGAACTTGGAATGCTGTTGGTGATGATGCAGTCCTGGGGGCTGAAGTTTTTTCTGTCTTTTTTTTTTTTTTAGCTTTAGGTTCTCCTGCACTGCTCAGAGCACTGAGCGGCTCAACGGCTCGAGAAAGTAACAAAGTGGAGTGCTTGGTATCCAGAATTTCATCAGATGCTCACAGCCCTCAGCCAAGTGGGAAATGCAAACTGCTTTTGGCCGAACCACAAACTTACGGGGACGTAAACAAACCCACACCGGCTGTCAGTCTATGGAAAGGATAAGTATAATCTGAAACATACATACACACACAAACATGTATATATTGTTCAAATTTGCAAAAGTAGAAGACAGAGACAGGGGAGGGAACAACAAACAAGGTGTATTAGTCCGTTGCTCGAAGGAAAATGGATGTCTTTGACGTTGCGAATCTACGTTCTTTGATAGAAAAGGATAAAGAAGACAACGGAGAGAGAGAAAAAAGAGGAGAGAGAAAATATCTGTCAGAATTGTGTGTGTATGTGTGTGTGTGTGTGTGTGTGTGTGTGCGCGCGCGTGTGAGCGTGAGCGTGTATGTGCGTTTGTGTGTATATATATATGTATGTATGTATGTATGTATATAGATAGATAGATAGATAGATAGATAGATAGATAGATAGATAGATAGATAGATAGATAGATAAATAGATAAATAGATCAACTCACTTGCAAATGACTGCGTGGCGTTCAATCA
>NC_068996.1:31653624-31654658 GCF_001194135.2 Octopus bimaculoides | reverse complement strand
TATATATATATATATATATATATATTGACTGGAACGTCTGGAGTTCCATTTGTTGGTAGCCCCCAAAACTGTGACATATAAAATTAGAATTTTTCGAAAAGTGTGAGTCGAATGTTGGGAGTAGAAGATCCAAATTTCATTCTCAGATAATTCATGGATAAATTTGTTTACGTATCATCCTAACTTCACCTTTTCCAAATGAGCTTGTGCAGAATATTAATGCTATTTTCGTTCAACATGCATCTTCTCAAACTTCACATTGGCTAACATCAATCCACTACTGTTTCTTCTCATAATCTGCAATAGAAAGTAAAACCAACCATTATGTTGCTATAAAATTTTGATGTTCCAAACATTTATAACAGTACATTTGTCAAGTTTTTATGTCTCATAATATGGAAACCATCATATAACTTGATGTACCAAAGAAAAAGATGCTTTCATTCCATGCTTTCCGATATCTCATCAAATAAGCCACTTCACTTCAAATTGAAGGCCCCTTTCAGTTTCCAGGTCCCATGTCTTCTGTGGCCATCATGAAGTTTGAGAGGCCATCCTCTAAGATTGAACTGTCAAATCAATATTTTTTTCACGGTAAATGTATGCATACATGTTGTGACAAGTGGATATCCTCTAATCAAAGTACGAAACCGTAGAACAAGAAACACTTTCTCCAATAGCTCTAGCTGAATAAATCAGCTTTCTGTTAAAATTATGTCCTTTTTTTTCATGTGTTCAATATGAATTAGAATTATAAGAAAATGTATAATGAAAAACATTAAAAAGATATTTCCTAAAATCGTAAAATTAAAATCAACAGAGAAAAAAAAAAGAGCTTCACACACCAAAGAACCTTGAAAAGTTCAAATTCAGACATATAATTTATATTACAACAAAATTAAATGCAAAAATATTTACATAAAACCCTGTTGCATAAAACTTAGTTAAACATAACAAAGGTTTATACATTTAACAACCATGCAATGCTGAGTACCTCTTCAAGTATGTGTGTGTGTGTGTGTGTGTGTGTGTGT
>NC_068996.1:31651809-31653285 GCF_001194135.2 Octopus bimaculoides | reverse complement strand
ATATATATGTATTACAGTTATGTTGGAACATGTGATACGGGAAAGTGTAGCATTGCCGACAAAACATTTGTAGAGTAAACGATAGGCTAATTCGACTAAACGACATGTCATGCACTTGTTTGGAAGATTCCAGGCCCTCACCTGTCATTGAAAATTGAGGGTGGAGGTATCATGGTTTACCTATCGCGGATTATTATTTAAGCTTAGATCGATTCTTCCATGGTGTTGTTTTACATCTATAATAAAATATATGCAAATTATAAAAATAATAATAAAAAATATACAGTATTGTTTCTACGTTTTCACCTATTACAAGGGTTTTGGAACGTAATATTCGCGATAATCGACGGATTACTGTAATGTATTACTTGAAAAAATAAGGCGTATTGACTTACGTGTGGTTGGTGGGTGTACATGGAGAATATGCTTTGATACTGAAATTTATGCAGTCTTTGGGTTTGTTGATATCATGCCGAAATGTTATCCATCTTCACCATTCACAAAGAGCAGTGGATACTGGAGCGCATCGCAGGATGTAATTCCTACAAAACCTCTTGGTAAACAATAGTCTTTGTTTCCCTTATGGAACAAATGCAAATAAACATTTTTGGCTTCCCATTCTAGAGCAGCCAACATTTAATAGCCCGTATGAGAAGCACGACTCTTCCAAGTGAAGTCCTACAACAGGCAGTGTTTGACCCTGGTATTTATTGATAGACATTGCAAAGCTGATACGAATAAGAAATTGCACTCTTCTGAATGAAAAAGGAATTTCTGCTCCCAATAGAATGAGAGAAATTCTGGGTATGGAACATCTCCTTTTCCACATCCAGTAACATGTCGGACCATCTTCCATACCACTAGGCGTGTCCCATTGCAAAGTGTTGATAGATCCAAATTTCTGAATAACATTACTGGAGTTCCTGCTTTAAGTTCCAGTCTGTTGGGAGGTAGTCCTAGAGGCTCCAATGAATTGAGAAATTCTATTGGATAAGTTACCACCTCTTCTGGATTGAGGTTTGTATCAACTGATTGTATCAACTGACCATGAAGGTACTCCAGTAGCTGCTGATTTATTTTACTTACAATGCTGTTTTTTTTTGGGGGGGGGAGCCAATATTGCTCTTTCACACAGCCAATTGAGACTGATAATTTTTCGACCAATGGAACGCTTCCTCCTTGGAGCCAAGAAATATGATTTAATAAAATGAAAAGACAATTGTATGTTAATAATGAAATTACAATAAGAGAGGTAAATAATATCAATATCTTAGCAAATTTTAAGAAATACATACAATGAATTGAGATAACGCTGTTATGTTAATAATTAATTGCTTATGAAAAACATTAATTAATTTCAATATTTTAAAAAGATGAAAAACGTCCAGTGGATTAACAGCGCTGGCGGTAAGGGAAACTATCAATTGTGAACTCCAGACGTTATGCGGGTTTACACATACCTGACAAACTCAATTA
>NC_068996.1:31645846-31647251 GCF_001194135.2 Octopus bimaculoides | reverse complement strand
TATATATATATATATATATATATATATATGTATATATATATATTCATATATACATATATATTCATATATATATATATATTTATATACATATATACATACATATATATATGTGTGTGTGTGTGTGTGTGTGTGTATCATGCATGCGCACGCGGGGAAGCCCACACATACATACATATACATAAAACGGATGCATGACATTTCAAAAAATTGTATATATTTACACAGAAGTGGTGAACGAAAATGCGCAAAATAAAGACTTAGAAAAATGGATACTCGCAACTGTTTTGTTACACTGAGTATCATCAAAAACGAGTGACTGTCTCCCCAATAACTCCAAGTATCTCATTATTGATAGTAAGATTTAGCTCGGATGATAAATCATGTCTTCTTTTCCATAGTTTGAATAAATAAAACATTAAACGAAGAAGAAAATTGTAATTTAAAGAATGAAATTGCTGAGACAAAAATACATTTCAAACAGAGAAATTTTATTTCATCGAAATATTCTATATGGAATATAAATAACCGTTCTCCAGAAATACTTTGTTTATCGAGTTCTTCGACATTTTGTATCTAGTATCGAATAGTTATGTCTTTCTACTAGATTCGCACTCTATGTCAAACTAACGAGCCAATAAATAATAAACATTTGACTGACTATAAAACATGTCATTGTTACCAGAATATTTGTGACTATAATATTGTCAGAAATGGAAATATATGAGGATTATTTATTTCCATGATTCGGTAATGTTTCTGGTTAAAGAGCGTTTGAAAAATTGAAAAATATATAAATTCGAAATCATTGGTGTGTTTAGAGAACGATTTGAAGAGAATCATTGTTTACTTAATCACACGTGATATTGTAATCATTGCAATGGTTCGCTTATTCAAGCATACACTAACAAATATATCAAAAAAGAAAACATACATGCATATATGAGTGTTTGTGCGTGCGTGTGTGGATACGGCAATATATCAAAACGAACAGCTACACTACTTTACTCATACAAACACACATTAATGTATGCTTATATATATGATGTATGTATGCATAAATATAACATTGATACATTGTGCGAAGTGTTCAATACATGATTGCAGAGGTTATTATAAACAGATAAAGTACAAAACTTAGAATTGAAACTAGCCATGTCCAATGATTGAAATTTTATAAGTGAGTGTGTGTTTGTGTTTTTGTGTGTGAATGAGTGTGTGTATGTATGTATGTATGTATGCATGTATGTGTCTGCGTGTGCGTCTGCGTGTGCGTCTGCGTGTGCGTCTGCGTGTATATATTTATACATACATACATATATATACATATATAGATATACACACACACACACAAATACATACACACACACACACACACACACACACACACACACACACACACACACAT
>NC_068996.1:31644602-31645836 GCF_001194135.2 Octopus bimaculoides | reverse complement strand
TATATATATATATATATATATGTATATATATATATATATATATATAATCGCACATATATAATATGCAAAAATATGTGTGCGTGTCTATGATATACACACATATATATATATATACTTACATATATAATGCATGTATGTATAAATACATATTTATGTGTGTGTGTGTGTGTGTGTGTGTGTATGTGTACGTGTGTATGTGTGTGTATTTATCATATGCATTTACCAGCACAACTTCAGTCAATTAAATATTGCAAATATCGCAATGTACGTGTTTAAGTACTCATCTATGTTTACCAGATGGCAGTGTAACTGAGTACACAAAGTGGGCTCTGAAGTTTAACGGCCTAAACAAAAAATATAAACATGCTACTACATTTGTAGAACAATTAGTCTTCTCTTGTCCCTTGAAGATTACAGACAATTTAGCGACTACTTAACCAACAGCGAAAAGCCTACATTGATAATTTTAGTTAATCTATGACTTAAAGCGACTCTAGTATTTGAATAGTAATTAGGTATAACATTAGCGAATTAAAGAGGAAAATAGTGGTTAGCATGGATATATGTGTGTATATGCAGGTTTATATTTATATATAAAGTTGGGTGTGGCACACACTGTGCAAGGAGTATAACTCCCGATGAATTCTTCTTCGAACTTCTCTCACTTGCTGACCACCAGTAGCAGAAAGATGTCGCCATATTTTCCGTACACCACTGACGAGCACCGTCATAGATTATCGCTCAATTTGTATGCAAAACCGAATAGTGAACTCGGCTGAGAGGAATCTATAATGCTGAATAATTTACATATTATTATATTCACTCCATTATTTGTTTTACTTTATGGTTCCTTAGAACGCTATATAGTCATACAAAAGTGTGTATATGTGTACGCATTAGAAAAACAGCCGACAGCTGATGAAGGGTCGTTCTTTGTGTTGTTTGTCTTGTTTTCCATTTGTCTCTTTTGCTGTTCGCAAAACAAGTTCATATTGTATGTCCTCGTACTTCATATTTTTTGTTGTTTACGTTTTGTAACGTCCTGTGCCCACATATGCATATGTATAGACGTATACATGTAAGTATGTGCGCTCAAGCTACTCACAGGAGATCTCCTTTGTTATCTTTTGGTTTGGTTTTAAAAGTTCAAAGTTTATCTCGTCCCTCTCCAACTTTTAGTTCTATACAATTGAGAAAAGCGCATTATTTATCGGATGACACAATATATATATTG
>NC_068996.1:31640569-31643896 GCF_001194135.2 Octopus bimaculoides | reverse complement strand
GTGTATGTGTGTGTATATATGTGTATGTATGTATGTATGTATGTATATATGTGTGTATGTATGTATGTATGTATGTATATATGTATGTACGTATGTATGTATGTATGCATGCATGTATGTATGTATGTATGTATGTATATATGTATGTATGGATGGATATATGTCATTATTCAGTTTTATTTCAAGATTTCTCGTCAATAAAGAACCGGTTTCTAACCTAGATCCAAGAATTCTTCTTTGGAATTTTTACATCAACAACAAGGTATTGTTATATGTATGTATGTATGTATGTATGTATGTATGTATGTATGTATGTATGTATGTTTGTATACGTGCAGATTTGTATGTTTTCTTTTATGTATGTACTCTCATGCATACTTCCATATCTAGATATGCTCATGTATACTTAAATAAAATTCTGGAAAGTTTTACAGATTTTTACAGTTCCACTGATGGATTGGATTTGTAGTCTTCGAATTAGCATTCTCCTTTTTAGTTGTGAGAAGCCTAATTTCTCAAGATAGGTATTTAGGCAGTGCGTTACATAGCCAGGACCCCAATAATTACAGTTATAAACCTGAACTTGTAATCTGGATAGAATAACTGCATATTTCTCAATAGTTCTGCGTAGGTATTCTCTTTTCCACTGATCCTCAGCTTTATGTCAACATCCGCTGGGCCGCTGATTTCCTCAACTGTACGCAGTTTCTCTTCTATATCCCAAATCATCATAGGTCTGTTGTGCTTACATTTTATTGAGACGTTCACTGGTACATTCCACCAGTATTCCTTTTTTATGAGTGGCTATTGCTTCTACCATATTGTGGGTTCTTATATTTTTCCCTCGGGTATTACCCTTCCAATGGATTTTCTTATATAGTGTCCTAGCTACATGTCTCATCGGTAGATAATACGGCTTATGACGTGGATGATATCTTTGGTGTTACTCCACAAAGTCTGCATCGGTTTTCATACTTTGCCACTTTTCTTGGATCTCTATCCCTTTTGTACATCAAGTATTTGGTTGATATTTCCTGTTCCTGGATTGCAAATGCATACCTTTCAAAGCGTAAGGGTAGTAATCAGGTTATTGGTCCATGATAGATTGCTTTGATGATCATCCCGGAACTTTATACTAACATATCTATGCATAGTCTTCTGCTCATATAGGCTCATCTTTTCATCTGATGATATGTTGCATTAGCGTTCTGCGACGTCTTTGATCATGTATTCGAGATTATCAGACAAGGAATGCTGCTCAAGGAGCTTCCTTCCAAGTCTTATGATGTTATCGGCCTCATTTATGCAAATTTGGTGATGGGATGCACTTGTATGTATGTATATATTTGTGTACATATGTATGTATGTATGTATGTATGTATGTATGTACACAAGGTGGATTCCCGGGGTTTTAAGACTTTTCCAGATGAGACATTATTAATTTCAAAGAAGTTTAAAACTCTCATCTCCTTCAAAAATATGATCCTCTGAGTTCACTTTCTTGAAGGCCCTAAAGAATTTGTCTAAAGTGAAGGTATCCAAGACCCTTTTTTTACAGCTTCCTTCATCTCACTATCTTCAAACCGATTACTCCTGAAGTTCTCTTTCATCTTTCCTGGAGTTCTCTTTCAATCGAAAGTTACAGGAAGGAAAGTAAGGAAATATTACAGCCATAACTATTTCGTTCTTTAAAGTGAACGTAGCACTTGAAAATCAAATATCTGATTTTCATATTTGAAACGTTAGGATGCGATTTGAGGAACATTTGGGTGCTACTTTAAGCCATCATATATATGCTCTCATGTTATGCTCATGGTTGGTGATGATGGTAGGAATAACGTTTCTGGATTTAACAAAATCACCGACAATGAAAATGCCAAGAGCATAAATTTTCCATTACGTCAGGCATGTTCGGGGTGGAGGCATTTAAGGAGACGTAGAGAGAATGACCGAAAGGGAGAGAGAAGGAGGTTGTTGTAAGATTTTGTGGGTATTATACTCGAAGATCAGAAAGCCGTGTTTGGCTTTGCTATTTTGTTGCAACAAAACCTCTAAGACAACAGTTGTACAATGAAAACTGAAATTTAAAATAATACAGATGAGATGTAGAGAAAGAGAAGAGGATAGAATCATAGACGACTGCATGTGAACATGTGTGAGAGTGTGTGTCTGTGTGAGTATGTGTGTGAGTGTGTGTGTGACGTGAAGCTATACATGAAAGTGCATATGAATGTTAAAAAGAACGAACAAGCGAACGATCGAGCAAGCGAGAAAGAGAAAGAGAGAAGGAAGGAGAGAGAGAGAGAATGAGTGAGTGAGAGAGGGAGAAGCAAAAACATAATAGAGAAAAAAGAAAAGAAAACTGATTAAGTAACTTAAAGAGGAGGGAAAGAGATAAATGGAGAATAAAAAAGAAAATACAAAAATACTCTGAACGGAGAAACAGAGAAAGAGAAGAGACATTAAAAGTACAGAATAAAAAAGAGAACTAGAAAGAGTAAGAGAAAGAGAAAGAGAGGAGAGAGAGAAAGGGAAAGAAAGGAAGCAGGAAGAATAAATAATTTGAAAAGGAAGCCATGAAGAGAAATTTGACGTTAAATGAGACTAAGGGAATAACAATAAACTGATCAGTGAAGAAACCAAATGGAAATTTAATTGAATTCTTAAAGGAAATGTAAACAGAGGAGGTCATATTGTTTCGGTGAGATATTTTAAGTAGAATAGGAGAGGTCATTGTTATAGAGACGAAAAAGAAAGTGAAAGAATGTAAAGGAGAGGCGAAAAAAAGAGAGTGAGTCAGTGTGACAATGGTGTTAGAACATGGAAAGAAAGAAAAAAACGTAGTGAAGAATAGGTTTATATGGAAGAGAAGTGGACATGTATCTGATATTCTGATGTTATAGCTGTGTGTATTTATGTGTGTATTTGTACATATTAATAATGGACTGTATATGCCTAAATTATATACTTTTACGAAATAAAATTTGTAAATTTATATACATAATGCATATATATATATATATATACATACAAACATATATATGAATGTGTTTCACTGAAATACTATGTTTGCGAGTGTTAAACAGACTCCTTCAACCAGCTGGTCGTGCTACTTCAGGCTGATGACGAGCAAAGACTCAGAAACGTGTCCCTGAATGCTGGATAGGCTGGGTGGAGGAGTTTGTCTCCTCCTCGCAAACATAAGGACACAGGAAATGTGTCAAGGCCGACAGGAAGCGGTCCAGCTTCCTAGGGCTAAATAGCAGTAGTATATTCCCTTATTGGGACTGTCACGTTAAGTTGGCAGTATACAACTACTTTATATAT
>NC_068996.1:31639814-31640453 GCF_001194135.2 Octopus bimaculoides | reverse complement strand
GGGGGAGAATTCACAAAAAAAAAAGACGAAGGCAGGTGGTGTAGACAATAAACAGATGTATTAGTTTTACGCTCGGGAAGTGAAAAGTCTTTAACGTTTCGAGCCTATGCTGTTCCACAGAAAGGAACACTGAAAGAAACAAGGAGAGAAAATAAAGAATGTGTAGTGGCTAGCAATCTATCATGGTAAACGCCGGACAGAAGGGTCACACAGGAGAGCTAGGAAGAAGGGGAGATAATAAATTAGCGGTGATCCCAAAACGAATGTGCACGGTTGTGTGTATAAGAGAGTATTATGTGCGTGTGGATGAGGGCTGGTGACCTTGACGTGTGCGTGTGTATGTGTAGGTGTGAAGATGTGGGGCTGAGAAGTGGTCAGTGATAGTGTGTGCGTGGTGGTGTGTTGTGATGTGATGTTGTATGGTATGGTGGTGTATGGTGTAGTGGTGTGTGGTGTGATGGTGTTACATATTAGCTTCCTGGTAATTAATCGATATTAATTAATATATGATTTTTTGCCAGATTTTTTAATAATAATATATTATGCATATAAATAGGTAGATATATAGGTAGACAGAGGAAGAGAAAAAGAGAGAAAAGGGAGGGAAAAAGAAAGGGAGGGAAAAAGAAAGGGAGGGAG